>NC_056731.1:612654990-612847490 GCF_019279795.1 Protopterus annectens | reverse complement strand
TTGTTGCTTGTGTGAAGTGCATTGAAATATTTTGTGCCAGGAGCTAGTTCAACAACACTGCTACAGAGTTAAGGAAGTTATTAACCTCAAATACTATTTTGATATAATTTCTCAATAGAGTCAGAAAAGGGCAGTGCTAACATTGTTTTCTCTTCATGGTTACACTACTGCAAAGGGCAAGTAATCTGCATTTCTAGGAGTGTGCTGTTTTACATTCCTTTCAACTGTCCCTCTTAATCCCTCCTAAAATTGGCAACTTTTTACACTTAATAAATGACAATCCCTCGGATTCTGTATGCCTTGCATGGTGTGCAGGATCAGTGGAGGAGCTCTAGCAGGCAATATATCTGCCATGCGATCCAGGAACAGCCTGCAGGGGCACGCATGAGCACTCCTGCACTAGTCCTGCATGGACTAAGCCCCTGTATGGAAATCACCCCATTTGCAGGAGAAATCCATGCAAATGAGATGAATTTGCAATTCACGAAGCTCTCAACTGGCCATGCAGGACTAGTGCAATCTGTAGAAATGTACTCGGTTAGTAACTGAGTACATTTCTGCAAAATCCAAAAGGGAGGCGTGTCAGCTCCAAATAAAGGCTGCATATCAGTCAAGAAGCATGACAGTGGCCAAGTATAAGGCCATCGGCATCGCAAGCAACATAAAAAATAAAAAAAAAAACTTTTTTTTTTAGCTGATCTCGGCTGTTTAAGCATAGGGCAGTGGCTCACAAATGGGATCGGGGGGAAAATAATAATATAAGCCTAAAATAAGCATTCTAACTAAAATCACTATTCTGCCATGCAAGTCAATGGCAGGCAGAATACAACATGGCCAGTGAGTAGTGGTTGCTAAGGGGGGAGGCTCAGTGTGAGACATTAAGTGAAAAAACAGTGCCAGAAAACATTCGTACTCCTTCCCAGCAGTTTATTAAAGCAATGATGAACACAAATCAAATAAAGCACAATTCTAATGTTAACGCTTTTTAAAAACAAATATCAAGCTGCGTTTTCGTCCTTACATATAGGACTTCATCAGACAACACTTTAATTAATTAATACGTTTATATAATGAAAGAAATCAATCTACTTGTGTAAACTATCCATTCACCTTACTTGATTATTTAAATCTTCCTATCACATTAGAGAATCTCATAAATATTAATGCCTTTCAGGGAAATGCGTAAAAAACACAAATTCATGAAATATTTACTCACATTTGCACATGTCAAAGACTATCTTAAAATATCCTCATAAATAGTTTATAATATATAAAAATACAATAATTAATTATTGTATTTTTATATTTTTATATTTTTATATATTATAAACTATTTATGAGGATATTTTAAGATAGTCTTTGACATGTGCAAATGTGAGTAAATATTTCATGAATTTGTGTTTTTTACGCATTTCCCTGAAAGGCATTAATATTTATGAGATTCTCTAATGTGATAGGAAGATTTAAATAATCAAGTAAGGTGAATGGATAGTTTACACAAGTAGATTGATTTCTTTCATTATATAAACGTATTAATTAATTAAAGTGTTGTCTGATGAAGTCCTATATGTAAGGACAACAGCTTGATATTTGTTTTTAAAAAGCGTTAACATTAGAATTGTGCTTTATTTGATTTGTGTTCATCATTGCTTTAATAAACTGCTGGGAAGGAGTACGAACGTTTTCTGGCACTGTTTTTTCACTTATTGGTTTTATCGAGTGCTGATACCTGGTTTGGAGATTATCAGTGTGAGACATGTAACTATGCATTAACAGGCAATCCTATGCAAATGAAGGGAATGATGGTGAATCCCAGTTTTCCCTAGCATGTTACTCAGGTCCCAACAGCGTGAGAGTAGGAATAGCTTGATGCAAGCCTAGGAGTTAGCTGACATCATGAGGGTGTGTGTCAGGCATACTGTAAGCGGATTGGAGCCCTGTGGCTCTGGTTTGCTCCTAGCTAAGCACAGCTAAGCAAGGGGGTGTGTCTGACTCTGCCTAGCACTCAGTACATTGCCTAACCCGGTGCACTACGCACCAGGTTTTAAAGGTTTAAAACAACAATTAAACCAGGAAATAGCAGCTCTGTGCACATTTGAGCACTCTGTTTGCGCGGCACGCCCCTGGGCTTAAACAGGAAGGCAATGGGAAGGAAAAACAGCAGTAGGAAGGTACTCTAGGAGAACTAGCATAGCTGGCAGATGAAATGTATCAGAATCAGCCAATTACATAGGCAGCAGACCAGCAAAGCCCAGAACACTACTATAAACTATGCAAACCCCTTCCCCTCTGGTTTTTCCCACACTCTACACCACCGGTGTAAACAAGCGGGGAACTTTTAACACTCACAACAGCAAAATGATAGGGGCTACAATAACTCTCATACAACAACTTGTGAAAGAGGCTGAGGGTGGTGAGGATGTGAATGCTGTCGACCAACCCATAGTAAGGAGACGGAGAACAGTGTACAGACCCAGGGTAACCTACCAGGGGCTACATGAGCTGGAGATAGTGGAGTGCTATAGGGTGGACAGGGACCTCCTACAGCAAATTGTTGAGCTGTGCCGGCCACGCCTCACAAACAGAACTAACAGAGGGGAACCCACCCCAGTGGATACCAATGTATTTGTAGGCCTAAGAATACTAGGTACAGGTACCTTCCAAAGGCCAACTGGGGATATGAAGGGAATCTCACAGGCATCAGCATCCAGGGTACTCCACTAGTTCCTAGATGCCATGTCAGCCCATGTCAGTGAGCATGTATATTTCCCCAACACCCATGAGGCATTGGCCAGCAATATGCAACTGTTCCACCAAATAGCAGAATACCCTGAGGTAGTGGGTGCTATAGACTGCATGCACATATGGATCAAAGCACCACCTGGGGTAGGGTCTACATCAACTGATAAGGCATCCCCCTCCATCGACTGCCAGGTCGTGTGCGATGCCCAGGGCATAATAATGAATATGTGTGCTGGCTGCCCTGCAAGCTCTCATGATTCCCACATTTGGCATTTGACACAGCCATACCAGAGATTTGCCCATCGGGACATCCCTCATGGTCACCTAGTGGGGGATGCTGGATACGCACTGGAGCCATGGCTGAATACACCCATCAGAAATGCGCACAAACCCAAACAAGAACTCCATAATGAGGCACACGCACAGACCAGAATTATAGTAGAGCATGTGTTTGGGATGCTCAAGTCATGGTTCCAGTGCCTGGACACATCCGATGGAGTCTTGCAGTACTCACCAGCTACATGTACCCAAATTGTCATAGTATGTACCATGCTACACAATATGATCCTGCGGAAACAGCTGCAGGAGGAACAGCACGGGGCAGGGCCAGACAGCCCCCCACCATTGCCAAGGCCTCGACAGCACAGAGTGACTTGGAAGAGGAACAACCTGAGCCTGCCCCAGTAGGCAGAAGGAGGCATTCCCAGTATGCCCTGGCCTTGGTAAAGAGGCACGCTTAGCACATACACTGACACAGGAGATACCCAGGAATGACACCTCTCTGACTGGCACATACAGTAAAAGGGATGCAAAGCATGACACGATTGGTGCTCAGTCATGTGTAGGGAGTGTACTATGTGCATCTGACATAGGCAGCCCTTCAGCACCTCCTTCAATACTGGCACACCCACAAGGTAAGTCACTCAACCTACCAATTGCCAGATGTAGTAGTATGTGTTGTTACCTGTATCTATGGTATGGATGTGAGCATGCAAGGGAATAGGGTGGCTGAATGGTATGCCAGCATATAGTAGACACCTATAGTGGCATCATGATATCTGTAGCAAATACTTATGTCATCATAGTAGCCAGTACTACACAGGGCGACAAATCCCACTGCAGGAAATGTGCTGGGCCACATGTGTGTCCATATGACTCACACATGCCAGTCAGGGAGGTTCACATATCCAACAACAGTCTCAGCCAGCAGGACAGGTGTAGACAAACACAAACAAAGGCTGTGTTATGGCCTCTGAATGATGCCTATGGGTAACCTCCCCCTTGAGGCCTACACAGACAGACTACATCAGGTCAGGTAGTGGGATGTTAGTTCTGAAGGGTAGGAAGTCAGAAACTAATATGTAGGTCAATCAAACCTAAGAGCTGTAGTACACTGATATGCCTCTAGTCAACATGACAGGTTAGAATACAGAATGAAATGGAGTACCTGACATACCCGTACAGTCATAGTAAAAGTGTACAAGTGTCAGGTGTACCCCCCAATCCTATGTAGAAATATAGAAACAGTCAGGTGTACCCCCCCCAATCCTGCATAGAAATGTAGAAATAGTCATGTGTGCCCCCACAATTCTGTGTAGAAATGTAGAAACAGTCAGGTGTGCCCCTCATCCTATGTAGAAATGTAGTAACAGTCAGGTGTGCCCCCCCTGACCCTGTGTAGAATGTAGAAATAGTCAGGTGTGCCCCCAATCCTGTGTAGAAATGTAGAAATAGTCAGGTGTGCCCCCCATCCTATGCAGAAATATAGTAACAGTCAGGTGTTCCCCCAATCCTGTGTAGAAATGTAGAAATAGTAAAGGTGTGCCCCCCAGCCTACATAGAAATGTAGCAACAGTCAGATGTGCCCCCTCCCAATCCTGTGTAGAAATGTAGAAATAGTCATGTGTGCCCCCCATCCTACGTAGAAATGCAGTAACATGCAAGTATGCTCCCCGCAATCCTGCGTAGAAATGTAGAAATAGTCAAGTGCGCCCCCCCTCCTATGCAGAAATGTAGTAACAGTCAGGTGTGTCCCCTCCCAAATATGTGTAGAAATGTAGAAATAGTCACGTGGTTCCCCCATCCTATGCAGAAATGTAGCAACAGTCAGGTGTGCCCCCCAATCTTGTGTAGAAATGTAGAAATAGTCAGGTATGCCATCCTACGTAGAAATGCAGTAACAGTAAGGTGTGCCCCCCAATCCTGTGCAGAAATGTAGAAATATTCAGGTGTGTCCCCCCATCCTATGTAGAAATGTGGTAACAGTCAATGCCAAATGAGTGACAGATACCGTGCAGAAACAATATGCTACCAGTAGGTGTACAACACAAAGGTTAGCACTGCAGTACAAACTACCTGGACTCAATCCACCACACATTCAATACAGATGGGAATACTTGTCATGCTCACACACTTAAACACATGAAGGCCATGTCTGCAAACACCAGTGGACCAGACATATCTGGCAGTCGAAGATGTTAGTGCAGACACTCCTCAGTATGCACCACACACCTTTGGGAGAGTAATAGCCCAGTAATCTCTGTGGTGCATCCCATAACTGCGTACTGCTGTAGTGTGATAAACTAATTAGGTAGGAGTTCCAATCCCAGGCATGACAACTGTGTGTGTGTTTGTGTGTGTCTCTGTGTAGAGAGCAATGCTTTTTAGGGTAGTCACACTCCCTACAACTCAAATGCTCTATATTGATAAGGCTGCTGATGTCATCCACCTAGAAATACATCTCTGGGATGGTTGTAGCCCACTAATCTCGGTAGTGCATACCGTAACTGTGTACTGCTGTAGTATAATAAAATAGTTTGGTAGGAGTTCTTATCCTAGACTTGGCAAGTCTGTGTAGTGAGCAATCCCTTTTTAGGGTATTCAAACTCCCTACACACAGTGGACAGGAATACAGACATATATCTAAGGACAACACACTATAATAAGCCATAGGTAGATGTGCATGTGTGGAAGAGGGTGACTGTGACAAGCAGCCATCCAGGCCTGTCCCACCCAGCACACAGCCAAAGGGCCACAACCACATGAGGTTCAGATGTCACTCACTATAGATACTAGCCACCGGTATCTTTCAGCATTACAGACTATGTGGTGCACGTGCTAGCTGTGCAGCATGACTGTACAAGGAAGTAGTCATCTAGCAGCTGTATACATGTACCTGTGGAATATGACCCTGTGTGTGCCTGCATGTGGTGTGTCAACCTCCAGATGAATGGGTTATGGCCCATGCACACACACTGCCCTCCCCATAACCCTACTATGACACGCCTGCTGAGGTCATCCACTGTGAAATACACCTTTGGAAGAGTAATAGCCCAGTAATCTGTGTGGTGCATCCCATAACTGCGCACTGCTGTAGTGTGATAAACTAATTAGGTAGGAGTTCCAATCCCAGACATGGAAACTGTGTGCGTGTTTGTGTGTGTCTCCGTCTGTGTAGAGAGCAATGCTTTTTAGGGTAGTCACACTCCCTACAACTCAAATGCTCTATATTGATAAGGCTGCTGATGTCATCCATCTAGAAATACATCTCTGGGATGGTTGTAGCCAACTAATCTCAGAAGTGCATATCGTAACTGTGTACTGCTGTAGTATAATAAAATAGTTTGGTAGGAGTTTTAATCCTAGACTTGGCAAGTCTGTGTAGTGAGCAATCCCTTTTTAGGGTATTAACACTCCCTACAATTTGGATGCTCTACTTTGCCAAGGCTGCTGATGTCATCCACCTAGAAATACACCTCTGGGAAGATTGTAGCCCAGTAATCTCTGTAGTGTGCTCTATAACTGCGTACTGCTGTAGTGTGCTATATTAGTTAGGTAGGAATTCTAATCCCAGACTTGGCAATTGTGTGTGTGTGTGTGTGTGTGTGTGTGTGTGTGTGTGTGTGTGTGTGTGTGTGTGTGTGCGTGTGCGTGTGCGTGTGTGTGTGTCGAAAGCAATGCATTTTAGGCTAGTCACACTCACTACAATTCAAATGCCCTACTTTGGTAATCCTGCTGATGTCATTCACTGTGAAATAAACCTTTAGGGAAGAGCACTCCAGACATCTCTGTGGTGTGTCCCATAACAGTATCATGCTGTAGTGTGATATTGATCTCTGGTAGGGGTTATATCCCCACATATGGCACTTGTGGATCGTTTGTGCATGTTTCTATGTTTGTGTAGTGAGCGATCCATTTTAAGCTAATCACACTCACTACAATTCAAATGCCCTAATTTGGCAAGCCTGCTAATGTCATTCACTGTGAAATACACCTTTGAGGAAAAAGAGTTCCAGTAATCTCCATGGTGTGCCCTATAACAGCATCATGCTGTAGTGTTAAATAGACCTCTGGTAGGCGTTATAACCCCAGACATGGCAGTTGTGGATGTTTTGTGTGTGTTTCTATGTTTGTGTAGGGAGCAATGCATTTTAGGCTATTCACACTCACTGCAATTCGAATGCCCTACTTTGGCAATCCTGATGTCATTCACTGTGAAATACACATTTGGGGAAAAGGTTCTCCAGTAGTCTCTGTTGTGCATCCCATAACAGCATCATGCTGTAATGTGATATACAAATCTGGTAGGGGTTCTATCCCCACACATGGCACTTGTGGATGTTTTGTGTGTGTTTCTATGTTTGTGTAGGGAGCAATGTCTTTAGGCTAGTCACACTCACTACAATTCAAATGCCCTAGTTTGGCAGTCCTACTGATGTCATTCACTGTGAAATACACCTTTGGGGAAGAAGAGCTCCAGTAATTGCTGTGGTGTGTCCTATAACAGCATCATGTTGTAGTGTGGTATATAACTCTGGAAGGTGTTCTATCCCCACACATAGCACTTGTGGATGTCTTGTGTGTGTTTCAATGTCTATGTAGAGAGCAATGCATTTTAGACTAGTCACACTCAGTACTATTCAAATTCCCTACGGTGGCAATCCTGCTGATGTCATTCACTGTGAAATACACTTTTGGGGAAGAAGTACTCCAGTAATCTCCATGGCGTGTCCAATAATGGTGTAGTGCTGTAGTGTAATATACTAGCTAAGTAGGAATTCTAATCCCAGACGTGTGTGTGTGTGTGTGTGTGTGTGTGTGTGTGTGTGTGTGTGTGTGTGTGTGTGTGTGTGTGTCTGTTATTCGTATCCTGTGTAGTGGTGGCTGTGAGTGTGTAACAATTGGACTCATTGCAGAAGGGGTTTTGCAAACTTCTTATATGGTGGGCCAAGTATATATCACAATGACCACCATACAGGGATGACAAATATGAAATAGGTGAGAGGTTGGGGTGCAGCTCCATACCCCTAAATGTGACATTAATGCCTGCTGAGCAATGTTAGCAACCCTTGTATTACTCAGGGAACACTCTCAACCTGTGTCTCATACATGTGTGTGGTGTATGATGCATATGACCACATTCACACTCACTACAACCCCCATTGGCATACTGAAGCATGCTGTCTGATGTCCGACACCACCATGTACCCTTTGCACATATAACATCCGTATGCCCCTGTGGTGCATGTGATACCTGCACAGTACTGTATACTGGCAATCCCAGTAGTGATGAGTTGTATTCCTGGCCCTGCCAAGTGTGGCAATGTGTGTGCATCCCTGTGAGAGTGTGGCTGTGTTGACGCTGACACCTGTTCATGTGGGCAGGAACATGTAGTACACCTACCACATAGCTACCATATCCCTGTTGCAGATATTACTCACCATCACATATACGTTCTGAGGGCTCCCCAACATGTAACCCCTGTGGTGCATCCAATAACTGCATGGACATGTGATAGCACTATATAGTCATTAGGGGTTTGATACCCTGTACTGGTAGGTGTGTGACACAAACATGCTTAGGTTTTACTCTCCAACCCCTCCCTGTCCTTTCTGTGCTTCTGTCTGCCTCTCTTACTCCCTCTCTGGTGGATGTGGAGACTTTCATCTGCATTGCTTGGGCAGCAGCATGTGTAAATTAAGTGATGCTCAGGATCAGCTGATGGCCTCTGCATGAATTGCAGCCCTCCTCTAGCTGATTGCATTTGGAACAGCTGTGATAACATTCCCATAGCCAATTGCATGGAAACACACACCAATATCTAGGAACATCATGTTGGTGTTGGGCCTTTCAATCACTGTGAGCAGGAACTCAACCAGTTTGGCAAACAGCATCTCAGATGGATTGGGATTTACCTCTAAGAGCAATCACTGTGGAAACAGGCCAACACAAAGGAGGGGGATGTGCCTGACCAGACTACAGACTGTAAGTGCTGCTATACTGCATTTGGAGTAATGTTGGTTTAACAGGGTGTGTGTGGATAAGGCTGTCCTACATTTTTTCATACCTGCCATGTCAGTGCTATGTTTATGAGTGAACACCCATCTCTAGGGCCATCTGCAGACTGGTCAGTGTGTGGTGCCTTTTGTTTCAGGTGTTACCCACAGAGCACCTATCTGTGAACTGTGGAAGGTAGTGTGAGGATTGCAGTCTGTAGATGGTGATAGCCATGTGAGTTACTGACTTCATATCCCTCATAGGATATATGGAGCAACAAATCCTGTTACAGCAGTAAATGCATGAGGTTATCAAAGCAACATGTCAATATTAGCCCTGTGTATGTGCCTCCAGCCACAACCCTGTCAACCTTTGTACATATGTATATCTGATGACAAGTCAGTGAGATATCAAACTGCTACACATGTAATGTATAGTAGGGGTTATATTTGATGACATAACCTGGACATTCTGTGGTTGTGTGATTTTGTACCGAGGTCTGTGTACGTATGGTGACTGTCGGCACTGAGTGTATTGTTAATATGTACCTTGGCCTGTGTACAGACTGTGGTACATGTCATTGTTCTTCATCCTGTCCTACCTGATGTTACATGCTGCTCCACTGTATGTTACCCTATCGGCTTACATGTTTGTAGGGTCATACACGCACATGTCCCATACCACAGGCAGGCAATGGACCACACTATGTAGTGGCCCAGTATATGTAGGGTTAGAGTGTGGGTGGCACATATGAGGTTGGTGTTGAACAGATAGTCCATATACTGTAGTAGTACGCTAACATGCAATATGTAGCTGTGGCTGTGTTCACACTGGTTGTGGTGATGCACTTTCACACAGGTGTATGTTACTCTGGCATGCCTGTAGAGCCAGCTATAGGTGTAGGTACATGTGCATTCTCCCACAGGAAATGTAGGCCAGTGTTAAGCCAGTCTGCCTGTAGCCTGCACAGTGCTTTGTTACATGCCTAGCAGCTTAGTGTACTTACCAAGTTAGATGTAATGTCCAGTTACTTGCCAGATCTACTGCTGCCGGGCCACCATAACAGTCATGTATGTCAGACAGAGCAGTGGGATGCTGTACAGATGTATGTCAATATCTAGTGGGTGGTATGTGGCCATGGCACCTCCTTATCAGTGGTTATTATGTGGCAGGACAGACAGGAATGTGTGAATGCATAACCTATGGGGACACATGTATACCATCTACATGGCTGTTAACATCCACATTGTCAGGACTAGTCCACATGTCTTGCACTAAGGGGTTATGTGTATACCTCTGGACTGTCCAGAGTGTGTCAGACTGTCCACATATATTGGCCATTATCTCTGCTGTAGTCACAGGAGCATTACGTGCTAGCAGTGGTATGCTGTCCTTAGGTTGTCTGTCAGTAGCCAATGGTGCACATGTTAAAAGCAGATGTGACCATCCACACACCATGTCTGTGAAGACAATCCCTATTACAGTAGCAATACCCTACAAATATACCTGCTATATATACCTGACATCTCCTTGCACTACGAATTTGGGACTACAGGGTCTGAGGTAGGGCTACACTCCATGCTCGGGACATATGGTGATGATATATGTACATATACTTATCCATATATCTAAATAGACATACACATGTACATATTGACATACATAGATGGATATGTATATGTACATAGATATACAAATGAACACCCAGAGATATATACATATACAAAGCAATATATGTCTACACATATACAGATAGAGATACATATGCACATATACGTAAGAACATCTACATATATATTGACAGTAGTAGGTATATCAGAATAGGTATGTATGCACATATAGTTATTGATATCTACATATATACCAACATAACTAGCTATATCTGTACACATAGGATGTGCATACATATATAGCTATATATACATATATCTATAGATACATATACTTATATCTGTATATATACATATCTGTCTATGGGAGCGCTACAGAATCCTGAAAGCCCACAGTCCTGAAGACCATCAGGGGTGAGCTGTCTTAAGGTATATGGATGTACATTACCATACAATCCACCTTGGTTAAATGCAGGCCTCCTGCCACCTGCCATACAGATTGTTCTGTTTGTCAGTGTGCTTCTGATGGTGTCAGTTATGCCTTGTTATGTAACAGTTACATCCCATTGTGTCAGCTGAGGTCTTTACCCCCTAGGGATTGTCTACTGAGTGTAGATTGAGGCTGCTGTACTATACATCTGCATTACTTACTGTTGATTGTTTGGCATCCTGTGGCCCAGTCTGCCTTTACTATTGTACTACTTGATGGCCTTCGTCTGGATAGCAACATTTGTTGACTTTTCCAGACTACTGTATTAGTATAACTGTTTCACAGTTGCATTACTCAGTTTATATGGATGTCCATGTCTCAACAGCTATACGACATGGCATATACAACTGTAATAGTACACAAATAAAGCTTTCCCATATATGCACACCTGTGTGTAGTGAAATCCTTTGAGATCTCTGTGGGTATATGTTGCAGGCAACGAATGACATTTGTATGGGTGGCTCATATTACTAGACATATCTCTGCATGTGCATGTGTAGTTACACACAGATATATATATATATATATATATATATATATATATATATATATATATATACATCTGTATTTGCATATATGTGTCGGTATGTATCCTAGGGATGCCCATGTTGTGCCTGGTCCTGGTTATGGGATCTGCAACACTTGGCAGTGCATTGCAGGGGTGATATGTTTGGCTGGGGGGGGGGGCATACCTATTCGTACAAGACATACAAGACATATATTGTTTGGGGCCTTTCAACACCATTAACAGTGCATGTGAACATATATGTTTATGTCAGATCCCCATTGTTATCTACAGATGTACACACACATATATATACATCAGGGTTATGCATATCTGACATGGTTTAGTGGTAAATCACTTTGACTATGGTGTGCAGAGTCTTGGGTTTGAGGCTTGCAAGTGCTCTTTATTTTGTTGCTGGGCAGAACAAGGGCCATTGGATAAGGAATGACTAAGGCACTTTTGAGCAGTTGTAAGCTGGGTTTGCATGGAGGTAAGCACTGCTAACTTCCGGTTACAGTTTCTTATAATCAGTTAACTTCTGAATTGCTTAACCTGTGTAGGCATTGCTTACTCCCACACAAACAGGCTTAAACCTGCTTACTGTTACTTAAAAGTGCTTACTCCCGCTTACCCCTATGCTAATTTCTTTAAAAGTAAAGAAAAAGGGGTTGATAGGAAAGTAGTGAAAAAAGGGGCACAAAGAAGGAAAGACAGTAGGGAAAATAGCCAGGGATGTGCAGGAAGGGTGTAGGGAAGGCCCATAGCTGCCCATTTCTTCTACAGCAACAGCTGTGCATATACACTGAATTTGGAGGTAGATTTGGACACTCAAACCCCTGGGGGGCCGAGGACAACAATAATATGTTGTAATGCCAATTAGACTGGATTACATGTGTCCAGTTGCCTCATGTGTGAAATGGACAGCTATGTATGGGCCGAGATTTTTTTTGTGGGAACAGATTGTCCTTTTTTTTTTTTTCAGATGAGAGTGAAGTGGAATGTTGGGGAGGGGTAGTAAGTATATTTGGGGAGGTAGGTTGGGTAGGTTAACAGACAAGACAAACAAGATGCATACAGGGGCAGTATGTGACACATGTGGGAGGTAAACTCCTTAATGGGGAGGGGTGTTGGTAAATCAGAAGCCCACAAGACCCCTAGCGGTAACAGTGGGAATGAGGTCCCCACCCATTGGCAGTCACCACTGCACCTTCACAGCCCCGAAGGTGGCTGTGCTGGGTGCTGAGTCGCAGAGCCAGGTTGACTCTCTAATTGCAACATGCGGCCCTCAAGCTGGTGTAGAAGATCACCAAACTGCTGGTTGATCACTCTACACACCATGACCCTGACCTGGCGACAGGTGACAGGTGCCTGTCCGCACCCACTCCTGGGGGGGGGGTGAACCCCATCCCCTGAGGTAGTTCCACCCGAAGGTGGTGCAGGACCAATGGACAACACATTCTAGGGTTAAGTATAACAGCATGCATAGATATTCTCATTAACCCAGGCACCAGATACGGAACAGTTGCATAGCAAACAGAACACATGCATATATGGGACCACAGTGGTAATACGAACACCATGCAGGTACATTGATGGCACCATGCCACCAATGTTGGAATAATTCAATGTAGCACATGCATGGGACCATTAAAATATTTATCAAACAATTGGACATTTTCAGGATATAGATGTCATTACATACCAGTTGCGGTGGGTAGATTGATTATTGTTGGAGATATGGTGGGGTGTGGATAAAGATGTCAATTAACAACTAGTATATTCCTGTAGTCCACATTACCTTCCTAGTTAGTGCTGTTACCTGTACCATACAAGTCTTACTACACTACCCTATAGCCTTACTTTGGAATGTGATGTGGCTGTCGTCATCGTTACACATGAACCGGTTTTACCTGCAGTATACACCTCTTACCTGGTATACCTGTGGAGGGAATGTTTGTTAACACTAACTGTTTCTACACATACTCCCAGATTCTGGGTTGATGTTGTGCACATAGCTATCCAACTCTTTCTGCTCAGACTCTGGCCATGTGCTGACCACATGCTGGTGTGCCGGGAAACATCTAGAATATTGCCCTCTTCCACCTTTAGTGACCTGACACACACATATACATGCTTTCCTACGCAGTTATATTATGTAGAACAGTGCGGATGGCAGTGACCAGTGATACTTTATTATTCAGAGAAACTGCAACAATCACAATTCCCTACAATACCAGAGTGAATAGTACCAGTACAGGTTATAATGGTCTGTATTTCTCAGCACAGTGTTCGTAAATGACGTACCTGTGGGAGCAATGTTTGTTAGCACTACCTGACTTTTGCCACACAAAGTTCCAGATTACACATTAGTATTATGCATATGCATCTCACTCTTTTACTGTACACACTTTGGTCACAGCTTGACAACATGGGAGTGTAGATAGACATACTTGAAATATTACTCTCCTAACAGTTTCGGAGGTTGCTACAGTGACAGGTGTGTTCTCATAGATGTTTGACAATCACTTTGTTCCCTGTTTGCTGGCTAAATATCTGGGATCATCTCACAGACTTACCAGGGGGACAGCCAGCAGATATGGACCCATATACTGGACATTCTGGCCTCATCTGTACAGTTGTTGGGTATGATTCTGTATGCAGCCTAACTCCACTCCCATGTCTGTGTCTGCTACAACCTAAACACTGTCCATCACGGTTGTGTCTGCTATATAGATATTGCTGTATAGCTCCTATCTGCTTTCTGTCTTATTAATCCCCTGTGCTTTTGCATTCTGACCTTGTATAACAACAGTCATACAGATTTCCTAGACAGTTATATGTTATAGGACAGTGTGGGCGACAGTGATGTGTAATACCTCATTATTCAAAGCAACTGCATCAGTCGCAATGCCATACAATACCACTGTTTACAGTATCAGTACTGGGTATCATTCTTGTATTTCTGGGCACAGTGTTTGTATCTGCCAGACCTGTTGTAGGAATGTTTATTAACACTACCTGAATGTTCCAACACACAGTACCAGATTCCACATTACTATTATGCACATACATCTCACTCTGTTACTGCACACAGTCTGTCCACAGCTTGACAAGTTGGGGTGTAAATGGGACATACGTGGCTTCTAAGTCACATAAGGTATTGGGGTGTTGCTAGTGTGCCAGCTTTGTTCTTATAGATGTGTGTCAATCAGTTGTATTTCCTGTTTGCTGTCTATACATCTGGGATCATTCCACTGATTTCCCAGGGGGGACAGATTGATAAGCAACAGATATGGGACACTTTATTAGACATTCTGGACATATCTGTACAGTTGTGGGTATGATTCTGTATGCAGACTACTACCAGTGGCAGGATTCGAACCGTGGCTGTGTGTCCTAAAAAAAAGCAACAGTTCACATTTCAGTTGCATGTGCTATTAGGTTTTTGTTGCCATTTTTCGTGTTTACTGTCTATGTGTCTCTCAGTTGTACTAAATGGCCTCTGGGGATTACACCTGTCATATACAGGCATTCCTACACATTCAATTTAAGGTGCCCGATGTGGGTAACAGTGCTTAATGCAACAGTGCAAATCTACATTACCATATGATACCAGAATATACACATGCAGTCCAGCAGTTAGACCAGTTTTGTCAGGCTATTACACTTTTATTGACTTACAAACAATATGAGACTCTTCCTGCCATATTCTCTAGTGTATGCAGTCCTTGCCTTGAACAATACAGGTTTGATGCAGGCGATTAATTTACTACTACTTTTGGTTTTATTTCCTATGACAATAAATGCATGAGTATTACTGACCTGCCTCACATCGCAACCTCACCAGGTGACTGATGTGGGCCTCCTGGTTCACGGCCCGCTCCATTGCAGCTGTGGGGGACATAAGAGGAATATTTAACCATACCTATCCATGATATACCTGAGCTGGTAATTATTACACACATACTGGGGTGATACTTACACATGACTGGAACATCCCCTGCTGCTCTAGCCTATTGGAGCCACTCCTCCAAGAGGTCCCCCTTATGCTGCTTCAGGTCAGCATAGTGGTGTCTGACCTGCTCACCAGTTTGGGGTATGCCAGTGGCACTGGTGAGGTCATGGGCGAGATGGTCCCAGGCCTCTGCCTTATATTTGGAGCCTTGGTACTGGCCCTGCAGCAGTCTCTGATTATGGTCTTTGACAAGAAGTCCTGCCATGACGTTGGTCTCCTGGATGCACCAGCGCTGTGCCTGAAAACACACACCTTCTCCCCTTACTGCCATATTGCCTGCAAGGGGAAGCTACAACCAGTTATGAGATGTATTCCTGCCTCTTGGGTTTAAGTAGGGACAATTTCCTGCACGTTTCCATGACTGTCCAGTTTTGAAAAGGCTATGCTATGGGCAAACCTGCTTACTTAAGGTTGGCATTGTTTAAAGGGGTATATCACTGGGCACAATGAGTTAGCTGGTCTACATATTGCTTACACCTCCTATGCTGGTCTGTGCAATGCTTAGCATTGCTTACATTAGACTTTGCATTATATTTCCTTTTTGGCATTGATTTCTTATTCAGTTTGGTATCCATGATTAATGTGTATGTACACTCTATGGGGTCCTTGTGTTTTACTGGGGACTTCAACACTCTATTGCACTTACACCTCATTTCTGGGCTTACTGCTGTACTCCAATTCACATATTTATGTTATGTAGTGGGTTATGGAACATATGACTGTATACTGATTCCTTTCACAGGTTCAGTTTGGTTTTACTATGGTGAGGACTTATTTGTTGATACCTCATTCATTTGTACTTCTGTGGTGGGTTGGTAGTTAACTACTGTGACTATGGTGTATAGGGTCCTGGGTTAGAGACCTGCATGGCTGGACAGAGCAAGGGCCATTGGTTATAGAGTGATTAAGGCACTTTTGAGCATTTGTAAGCAGGTTTCCGTGGGTTTGCGCGAGGGTAAGCAACGCTAACCTGCTGTTACATCGGCTTACAGAGAGTTATCTTTAGACCTGCTTAACCAGTGTAGACATTGCTTATCACCATGCAAACGGGCTCAAGCCCACTTACTAGTACTTAAACATGCTTGCTACTGCTTATTTGTGCTAAAGCCTGCTTACTAGTGCCTTATTCATTATGACACTGACACCTCACATGTGCATTTACTGCAGTACTCCAATTCATAAAAATATGTTATTTAGTGGGTTATGCAACATAAATATTACTCATAATGTGCTTTGCCATGGAAAATGGAATCTGCTGCAGTGGGATTTGAACAGAGAATGCCTGCTCATAAAGCAAATAGTGTACCCACTACACTATTGTTATATTGCTTCATTTGCGTATATCTTCTTTGTTATCCTCTTCAGCCATTTAAGCTGAATTAAGCATAGCTAAGTGATGGGCACACCCGCGCACCTACGGTTAGCTTTATTAGGATTTTTTTATAAAAAAAATAAAGGGTTTGTTCATTTTATTTATGTATACTGTTGCTGTTGTACACAAGGGGGACTGTTGGTGGGGATATGCGGACACCTATGAGCAGTCTCGCTCATTTCTTATCGCTTTCTGCTGTTCTTCATTGCAGGGGCATGTATATTCTGAGAGCTCTTCTCTCAGACACTCCCCTGCACTCCTATATACTCTGTGTAAGCCTAGGAGCTCAGGCAGCCTGCCTCATTATTATGCATGGTGCGCTGCCATCCTGCTCCTAAACAGCTGCCTCCGTTCAGGACTAAACTAGCCCTGCATGGAGGAATAGAAAATCCGGGGGAATAATTAGATTTATAGACTCATTTTACTTCAGAAAATGTATATTAATTCATGTTCATTTTTTTCTGTCAGTGTCTCAAATTAACACTACTAGTAGTTTAAAACTGTCAGCGTCTCAAATTAACACTACTAGTAGTTTAAAACTGTCAGTGTCTCAAATTAACACTACTAGTAGTTTAAAACTGTCAGTGTCTCAAATTAACACTACTAGTAGTTTAAAACTGTCAACGTCTCAAATTAACACTACTAGTAGTTTAAAACTGTCAGTGTCTCAAATTAACACTACTAGTAGTTTAAAACTGTCAGCGTCTCAAATTAACACTACTAGTAGTTTAAAACTGTCAGCGTGTCAAATTAACACTACTAGTAGTTTAAAACTGTCAGTGTCTCAAATTAACACTACTAGTAGTTTAAAACTGTCAGTGTCTCAAATTAACACTACTAGTAGTTTAAAACTGTCAGTGTCTCAAATTAACACTACTAGTAGTTTAAAACTGTCAGTGTCTCAAATTAACACTACTAGTAGTTTAAAACTGTCAGTGTCTCAAATTAACACTACTAGTAGTTTAAAACTGTCAGCGTCTCAAATTAACACTACTAGTAGTTTAAAACTGTCAGTGTCTCAAATTAACACTACTAGTAGTTTAAAACTGTCAGCGTCTCAAATTAACACTACTAGTAGTTTAAAACTGTCAGTGTCTCAGATTAACACTACTAGTAGTTTAAAACTGTCAGTGTCTCAAATTAACACTACTAGTAGTTTAAAACTGTCAGTGTCTCAAATTAACACTACTAGTAGTTTAAAACTGTCAGTGTCTCAAATTAACACTACTAGTAGTTTAAAACTGTCAGCGTCTCAAATTAACACTACTAGTAGTTTAAAACTGTCAGCGTCTCAAATTAACACTACTAGTAGCTTAAAACTGTCAGTGTCTCAAATTAACACTACTAGTAGTTTAAAACTGTCAGCGTCTCAAATTAACACTACTAGTAGTTTAAAACTGTCAGTGTCTCAAATTAACACTACTAGTAGTTTAAAACTGTCAGTGTCTCAAATTAACACTACTAGTAGTTTAAAACTGTCAGTGTCTCAAATTAACACTACTAGTAGTTTAAAACTGTCAGCGTCTCAAATTAACACTGCTAGTAGTTTAAAACTGTCAGCATCTCAAATTAACACTACTAGTAGTTTAAAACTGTCAGCGTCTCAAATTAACACTACTAGTAGTTTAAAACTGTCAGTGTCTCAAATTAACACTACTAGTAGTTTAAAATCGTCAGTGTCTCAAATTAACACTACTAGTAGTTTAAAACCGTCAGTGTCTCAAATTAACACTACTAGTAGTTTAAAACTGTCAGTGTCTCAAATTAACACTACTAGTAGTTTAAAACTGTCAGCGTCTCTTATTTATAGATTTCTCCCTGATTCTGTTGAGATTTATCACTGATGTATTGACAGCTATGCTGTTTTATTTATTTTTATGTATTTATTTATTTGTTTGTTTAATTTATTTTATTATTTTGTTGTTGAGGCTGACACACAAGCAGAGTCAAGTTTGGCATTTTCCAAATTTTTGACACGCCTAACCCAAAAGGTTCGCCATCACTGACCTATAGCATAGACTTGGATTTTTAAATATACTGTCACAAGTCACTCTGTAGTGTTCCTTAATCACTCTACTATTTTAGAAATATAAGTTTTACATAGTTTTAAACTTAGCAGGACCAGACACATTTAAAAAGTGAATACAATTATTATTTCAAAATCATGTCACTTGAACCCCAAATTGTGCAAAAAAGAATACATAATACTACTCAAAATTATCAACAACCTACTGAAAAGAAGTTTTAGTTCAAGATGTAACATGTCAGCTTACACTATCCCTTTGTGTCTAAAAATATTTCTTACAATCATCAGCTGAACTGCCCTTTGCACTTCTCTCCTTGTAGTTTCTGCCTTGTGTTCTTTTTTTATTATTGCCTTACAACTGTCATTAATGCCCCTTAGGAGAAATACATGAATACTTCACTGTTGCAGATGTGGATGAAAAGATAGATGGGCCTTACAGGACTTATTCTCAGAACTATGGGAGTAACCCATAAAGCAACGGGGCATGACATAGCCCATTAAACTTGTCCTTTCCCACCAGATTAGGTAGCAGTCTTGGAACTGAGAATTATACTAAAACAAAATTCAATAATATGTGCCAATAACATTTACACTTCAAATGGATAGGAGAAACACTACACTTCTTTACATGTTCAGATTACATCATAGGCTTTTCCGATGAAGGAAGCACACCCCCACAGAGGTTCTTTTTTAAGAGCAGAAGGAAATGTTGGATGGTACCTAAATAAATGGTAACCTAGCCAACCAAAAGACAATCAGCATTTGCCAAAGAAAATATTGTTCCTCAAAGTTTCCTAGAGAGGTTTTTCTTTGTTTCCATAACAGCTGCTAACAGTATGACTATCAAAAGAGATTCTAGAGCTCCTTTGAATAAGCCATGTGCAGACTACATTTAGTCAGGTGCTTAAATCGTTCAAACACTTTCCCACCTGCTTTTTACATAAATATGTCACTGTTTTTTTTCCACAGAGTGATACATAGCAAGGGAATATATGTCATGCCATCATAATTCACCGATAGTTTTAAAACACACTGAACAACCTAAAAGAAATTATTTATACTTCATGTCAAAATTATGGTGAGCCAGACAATGGAAATAATAAATCGAGTCGTGTTTTGATTTAAGAGAACAATATACTTAACAGTTATAACTCTAGTGTCAAAAGAGTTTAGTCTATAATATTAGATGCAGAAGTCTTTAAAATATGACAGCATACCACTTATCAGCAATTACTTCAATCCAGTTCAAACAGTGAATGTAAAAATAATATTACTTCATGGAGACAGATACACACATTGACACACAAACACAGGCATATGCTTTGTGTGTGTGCCTGTAATATATATAAAATATAAATGTATATAATATATATAAATATATATATATATATATATATATATATATATATATATATATATATATATATATCAGTGGTATAGTTGGTTGAATTATGTAATGTCAAACTTCAGCTCTTCAGCAGCTCAACCACTGCATAATTTATGTGTTTTTCCCCCCTTCTCCTGGGTTGTGCATTTCTAAAGTTAATATGTTTAATTTCTGGGGGGGGGGGGGTTGCCCATATTGGGGAGTTGAGGGGTCCCAAGTAAAAGTTGTTTTTTTGTTTTGGTATTGGTATTCATAAATGTAACATCAGTTTACATTTGTGATTATTTTTTTTTTAGATATTTTAGTTGCCAGTAAATGATGATTGCCAATGAGCTTGTTCAATGTTTTGTTTCAGTCTCATCAGTGATTATTCATTATATTCTCATATATAATACCCCTCCACACACAAACTACAAATTGTGACGTTACTTCCTTTGTGTCTTCTTTGGACCTCAGTATTCCTTAAATTGTAATGTTTATATTGTCATAGATTTTTTACACCAAATGTGCAGCATTATTTTGGCTGTTATACACAGTTGTCTCAGTTTGTACTTTCAGTTGTTTATATTATAACTCTCTATCTCACACACTAGCTATGAGAATCAAAGGATTTATAACTTAGAGACTACAGTCTATCATATAGCAAATGATTTTTTAAGACCCCTGTTACACATCCCAGTGGAAAAAAAACTTGCAAAAGCATGGCACATCTGTTACCCAACTTGCAAGTAGCTACAATAAACTTCATGCATGTGCCCTGCCTTTTCAAATTAACTTTATTTGAATACTTGTTCTGTGTCATTGCACAGGGCTAAACTTCTCGATCAGCTTGGGAAAGTAGAGTGTGGGACAGTGAGTGGTTGCACTGTGCTAAGACTGTCACTTCTGTGTTTCCTTTTGCCAAATGCTTGCCACTAAAGAAGAATGCCTGATTACAAAGGTGAAATAGGGGACTGCCTTCCTATGACTGAGAGCAATTAAAGTGATGACTACATGCTTGCCTAATGAGCCTATCCAGTGTTGCATTATGATTATATTGTCAACCTGTACCTTAGCTGTATCTGAAACATATCTGGTTGAAATTAAATCTGGCTGAGGTTGTCTGTCTAAATTATATGTTTTCATCCAGCAGTAAATGAAAAAAACAAAGTATTTCTTGTATACCTGCTTTGTTTGACCTGATAGTCATGATGCTATCCTGAACTTAACAGATATAACCCAATGTGTAGCATAAGTTAATATTATTGCAGGCTCTGCCTTTCTATATGCACATACTCAGATATTCACAATGATCAGTAAACATGCTCATATATTTATACCTTCTCAACCAAAGAATATACTCACCTGCAAAAGATCCCCCGACACACACTCACACACACACACACACACACACACACACACACACACACACACACACACACACACACACACACACAAATATACAAAAGCATTCACCTGTACATCAGCTTGTAGACAAAGAAACAAGTATACAAGGTTATATATACACTCTTCTATGTATATGAACTACAATGTGTACAAATTTATAGGCACCTAAACAGAATTCTACAAAATAATAGAACAGTAAAATATAGGCATGTACACACACTCAGACATGCATACACATGCGTGTACACTTGCACAGACACACACACAGACACGCACACATGCACGCACACAGACACACACACACACACACACACACACACACACACACACACACACACACCATTTCAAAGTAAAACTGCATTTTCATAATGGACTATGATGGCCTGAATGACACACTAGTACTGTCTCCTGTATCCCACTGATCTGTCTTCATTTGTATTCAGTTACTTACCAGCTCAAGCGCTATGCTGCTAGACTTGATTTCAGAGTAAAGGGATGTCTTAAAGTAACTTATTTTGCTTCCACTATGGAGCACAACAAAGTAAGGGAAAAAAGTTTATAATCTTCAGGTCTGACACTGAGTTTTCTCCTCATTTACTTCAGACATCACTGCTACAGTAAGATAGTTTCCAATAAAGTAACACAAGTCCATTTAACTTTTTGGAAAGCTTAATGAACTGGCATCATCTTAAGTTACATCTGTTTAGACTTTGTTTCATCCAAGTTACTTGTCTATATATTTAGCTATTTTTGCACAATAAGGCTTAAGACCATTATATCTTATTGAATCATGCTAAGAGATGGGTATATGACTCTGGGAAGCCTGGTCAATCAGTGATTACGGTACCTGCTTTACCAATCCAGGATTCAGTTGTGACCAGTTTGCTGTCTTTGTGGCATTTCAATGTTCACTTTTTGTCTATGTGGATTTCTCCAGGTACTCTTCTTTCTACCTTTTGAAAGCATACTGATTGACTGACTGACTGCTTTAAACTGCCCATATACAATGTATTGTATCAACCTTTACTACAACCTAGATTATGGCAGAGCACATCTGAAACACACCATTTCACTTTGTGTGGTTAACAGAGCAAAATTCTAGATACAATAAGCCTCAGAAGATGCTTTGTACAGTGACTGGCTGTATGCCTTAATGTCAATGCCATACAGCAGAGCAGTATGTCTTCAGCAAACTACTAACCCCTATCCTCCAGAACTGTGTCATGATAATTTTGTTACAACTCTGTGCAGTGTATAGCTCCTGGTGTTTGCTCAACAAGTGCTGTCCTCCCACTGATGTGCTCTATAATGCCAAGGATGCATGCATTTTGTTGTACAGTGGTGATACAGCAGAATATTAATGAGATGTTAAATATCAAGTTCATAATAAGGTTCATAAATTAGTACTGAGCTAACTGCCCTTGCAAGCCTAGCCAGTTATCCCTTGTGAGACTCAAATCCTGTACCTTATGCTTGTAAGGTAAGCACCTTAACCATTAAGCCACCCTAATATGTTTAGCCAAGAATCTCTCACGTAAGTAATACTGATGCATTTCAGTCCGGACAGGGGATGAAAAAAACTTTTCTGGACAAGACAGCAAGAAATGTTTGTATTCTATTATATTCTATTACCAAAGGGGGTATTCTAAAGGTGAATAAACAAAATAAGAACTGCATTTGGTTTAAAAAGCAGGAGCTGGGAGGAGTATAAATCTAGAAAATTAACATATAATTATTTATCTTTTTATTATGGTTGAGAATGGGGAATGAACATACAGATGGATGAGTACCTCTGTTTTAATTTTATGAAAGTAAAGCAGTGGAAGGTATATATTCTGAAAACCAAGCTGTTAGATCTATTCTTTTGGGGTTGAGAGGAGAAAGGGATGGGGGATGTCCTGGACTGTGGTCATTTTACTTGCTACACATTGCAGAAGGGTTACCCTTTGCTTGGATGAGCGCTATGCGTGTATTACAGTGGGTGGTGGGGTAAGTCAGGGTCTCTACATGTTGTCCTTTTATAGCACTGCTCATCTACTGGCCTTTCTAGATGGCTCTTCTGGCTGGGACAGTTGAACTGTGTAGCAAGACCTTCTGCTACACTGGCAAGGACTCCTCATAAAATACTTATTACATGAGTAGCTACTATTCAGCTGTGCTGTCGGGTCTATGGTATGTCTGTCTCACAAAGTACAACCAATACCCATTTTATTTATTTACTTTTTTAATAATCCCACAAGATAACAAGTAATGCTAGCCTGAATCATCCTAAGTCAATTGTTTTCATGCATAAACATGTCTGAAGACTGTGATTGCTTCTCTCTCTGACTACTGGGAAAAATGACTCCAAAAGTTGTGCTGTGAGAAGAATTGGTAGATATAGATCAAATATGATTAAAAAAGAAACAATATTTTACCCCCACATGCAATGATTTTCATGATGGGTGTTAGTATATGATATGAGGAGGATGTATGGGATTGAGCATGAGGCTTTGGCATACAAAAAAGTAGATTTTGATTTTTTTTTCATTTTGTCTAAATGTACTATATTGATTTCTCTCCGGTTGAGGAGCTTTATAAAACCTATGTAAGGTCTTAATGTATGAAGACTATAATTGATATTACATATGTGATAGCTACACAGTTAATGGGCAGGATTTAGAAAAGTTGTCTTGTGCTCACATAAACTGTTGTGGTGACAAATAGCATTTTCCACAATCATGGGAAATGTGATTCAAATACATGCTGGCCAGAATGAAGAAAGACCTCATTATCAGCTGATTTTCATGTCTCTGAATCATGCAGTGTTACTGCTAAAGCTCATCAGCACTTTCCTGTGGTAATCACTGCAGCTAACTCATGCATGACATCGGGAATGGCAACCCCTTCATGCATTCTCACTCCCGCATATATACGCATTCAAACACATGGACACAGCACTGTAATCTTACCTGTCCCTAAGATTACAGAATGTCCCACATGTAGCCTCTGTTTTCTTTCTGCCCCTTGTAAATCACAGATACTTACAGTCAGCCATTAATGACAGACATTAGAGTTTCATTTTTATTATTTTTCAGAAACTGCATCATGCTACACCTGTTATCATATTACGTTTTTATGTGACTTGGAGTAATTTTTAAAAACTCTCCCTGATGTCATCTACTGTTCCTTCTGGATTTGTCCAGAAGATTTGAGCTTGATCATTTAGGGGTATCTCAGCCCCCACAATGTGGACACACCCTCACCCCTCTTAACTCTCCCTGATTTTATAGAATGCCTCTTACATTGCCTCTTATACCTGCCCTGTGCCTAATAACTCATGGACCATTACAGTCAGTCAGTGATGCCAGGCATTAGAGTTCTGGATAATTAGTGAGCTGTTTCTGTGCTGAGGGTACAGAGTCTGAATCCATTTCCCAGTTCTATTAACTTTTTAAGCAACTTCAGGTAATATTTAAAGAGAATCTCAGTTGATTATCATTCCCCTGCCCCCAACACTTTTTATGCTGCAAAACTGTTGCTCTAGTAACATTTTAAAGTATAGTTTCATAGGTTCATACTAGGTTATCTGCCCTAGGGCATTTATAAGCCTAGCCAGAGTGTGTTTGGCTTTTGCCACCCATTTTAAATGAATTTTGCTATGCCCTTTTTCGAGGTTAGTATAAAAGTGATACAGAAGTGATACCCGGGGTAAACCTATGATCTCCCATCCACTCATCAAGATTCCTCTTGAAGAGAGTCAATGAGGGACTCTGCCTAACCTGGACTGGGATTTTATTCCAGAGTGAAGGGAGCCTCTGGGTTATGAATCTGTCCCTCCAGCATGTCCTATTTATTTCAGTGCTGAGGTTCAAGTCTCTTGAGCGCGTAGCTCGATGGGATTTGGATTTTCTGAGGTGCAACATGTCCATTAATTCCAGGTTGGACATGGCTTTATACGTCAGGCACAGATCGCTTCTGAGCAGGCGGTATGCCACTGAGTAGAGCTGGAGTTTCTTTAACCGGGCAGCATATGGCATATGTTTGAGCCCTTTGATCCTCTTGGTGTGGTACTTTTGGGGTATTTCCAGTTGCTGCCAGTGTCTGGTAAGGTACATCCCAAAAGGGGCATTGTACTCAATTATGGGCCTGATGAGGGATGAGTAAAGAGGCACGATGACCTCCCCTGATCTAGATGTGAATCCCTTCATGATTAGGTGGGCTATATAAAATGTTTTTCAAACCACTTTGGCCACGTGGTTTTCAAATGAGAGATTGCTGTCAACTTGGGTCCCCAGGTCCCTAATTACTTCTTCCGTACTTAATGGGTTACCACCTATGTGGTAATTTGTGGGCACTTTGCTTTTGCCAAAGGGGATGACTATACACTTTTTGGCGTTTAGTTTGAGGCCATGGCTCTGGCACCAGTTGTCTGTTTCTATGAGGCCCTTTTGTAGGATGCTTGTGTCGGCTGAAGAGTCGATTATGACGCCTAGTTTGCAGTCATCTGCAAACTTGGTCAGCCACAGTCCTTCCGTGTTGGCCTGTACCTCCGAGAAATATATACCGAACAAGAGAGGGCCCAGAACTGAACCTTGTGGGACGCCACTTGTAACTGGTTTGGAGTCTGACATGACTCCAGCAATTCTAACCATGTGGGTTCTGTCCTTCAGCCAGTTTGCAACCCATCTAGTGACATAGGGGTTTATATTTAAGCTGGTGAGCTTATCTATAATGCCCGAGTGGGGTATTGTATCGAAGGCTTTTGCGAGGTCCAGGTAGGCTGTGTGGACTACCTTCCCCTTGTCAATGGCCTTGGTGACTGTTTCAAAGAAATCGACCAGGTTTAAGAGGCAGGATCTGCCCTTAACAAAGCCGAACTGGGTAGGATCCAGTGTCTGTAGGTCCCCAATATCTTTATTTATGAGGTCCATGATGATACTTTCCATAGCTTTGCAGACCAAGCTAGTCAGGCTTATGGGGCGATAGTTTCCAGGATCCGTTGAGGCACCACCTTTGTGGAGAGGGACCACTGTTGCTGTACGCCACTCTTTGGGTACATATCCTGTAGTAAGGCTGAGATTGAACAGTAGTTTTTTGTTTGGGTTTAGCTCTTCATGGAGTTCATGTAGGAGGCAGCCTGGGACACCGTCTGGTCCCATTGATGCTGTGTTTTTTGCTTTGGAGAGGGCAGCTCTTACCTGAGCAGCTGAGATGTCAGGGGGGCAACACTCTGCTGGGATAGATATTTGCCCTTTTGGTGGGGGGGGGGAGAAGTTTGCACTGAACCTGTCAGCTAGGATGTTGGCAATGTCAGTGGGTTCGGTGTATTTTTTGTCATTTTGGACTAATTCTGAGCATATCTGGGAATTCCCACCCAGGTTCCTAATATAACTAAAGAAAGCTTTGTGATTATCCTTAGTGTCCTGTGCAATTTTTCTCTCAAAGCTGGCCTTAGACGATTTTATCAGTGCCCGTAGTTTTTTGCTAATGCTGATCAGAGATGCCTTCCCTTTTTGGGATTTTGCTCTATCATGTAGTAGCTTCCTCCTTCTATTGTATAGTTTGTTTATGGCTGGGGTCCACCAGACAGGACGCCTGCCTTTGGAGGATTGGGTCTTGGTTTTATTTGGGATTGCATGATCCATGCATTCCTGAAGGTGTTCATAGAATGCGTTTATAAAGGATTCTGCAGTCTGGGCCGTATTTTCCACAGACCTGGGGGCTTTGAAGGATTCCACCTCGGTTTTGAGGAGTGTGAAATTTGCTTTAGAAGTTTTTCACTGTGGTTTTCTGGGCAGGGGGTGGGGTCGGGATGTGAATATCCAGTGAGATTAGTTTATGGTCTGATCTTACCAGTGAGGGACACACTTCTGGTCTGGAGCATAGAGCCCCCATGTTGGTGATGATCAGGTCCAGTATGTTTTTCACTCTTGTGGGAGTGGTAACAAGTTGTTCCATAGCATTTGAGTTTATAAATTCTAAGAACCTTTGGGCTAGGGTGTTGGAGCTAGAGTAATGCTCCCAGTCTATGTTTGGGTAGTTGAAGTCACCCAATATAATGGTGTTTGTTGAGACCTTCATAATTTCCAGTGTTCTGAGGAAGGCCGAGTGGGGTTCCTGGGTTTGGGAGGGTGGTCTGTAGCAGGCTATAAACTGGAAGGCAGTTTTACCCACTGTTAGTTGCACATGGATAGTCTCTGATGCTTCGTGCTGTGCCACCATCCTGGAGGTGTGGGTATCTTTGATGAATATTGATACTCCCCCTCCTTTTGTATTTCAGTCCACGTTTTGGGGCCGAAAAGCATGGTATGAGGTATATTGGTCATGTCTGAAATCATCTTTGTTTAGCAGTTAATTTCTTGTTCTACTCCTTATATTAAAGTTGTAAGTGTTCACAAAAAAAATATGGTTACAATGTGCTGTTTGATTTTTTTTTGTTTTATTGTTTACTCAGTTTTTCTCTATAACCACACCCACAAAATGAGGCTTTCTTATGTATTGAGTAGTTATTTACATACAGTTGCAAGGTATTATGGGTAATCAAAATAACCTCTCTTTCGAGGAGCTGTTTATTACTTACATTGTGGTTTTACTACAATATTATCATGAGTTCATTTTTCAGTATGAGGTGCTCCACTTGAAAGAACTAGTTAACAATTTGCCATTCTAAGAAGCAGGAAACTACTACTGATGCATTTAGCATGAAAATACAGTAGTGTATACATTAATTTAAGCAGTAAGGCATTGTGAGCTCAGTCTTTCATGATGTCATGACAGGGGCTTTCTTCTCTGAGAAAAAAAGCCAGGAGGTCATCCTTAAAATAAAATGCACTTTCTGTATCTAAAACTATATAATTTGCTATTCAGTATGTGGTAAGACAGTTATATCCAGCTGCAGAGGTTTGTTACTTCACTTGTTTCAGAACATGATCAATATGACTTAAGGATTTAGAGGAATATGATGAAGTCTTTAAGGTGCTGACAAAAGTGCTTATTCCTGACACCAGTCAATAAAGTTTTCTATCATGTTACACTTGGTTTATTTTTATTTTTTTCAGTGTGTGACCATTGCTATCTGTGGTTTTACTTTAGGATAATATTTAATTAGTCTCTATGGTATCTAGTGTTACCCCATCCAAACATCTTTCATGCTGCAAAACCTGATGATGTTCTATTAACTTTTTAAGTGGCATTGGAGTAATATTTAAATTTAACCAGCCTTCCTGTCCAATATTGCAAGATTTGAGTGTTACTTATGGGATATTTAGAGGTATGAGAGCCCCCATACAGAGCCCTAGTCCTTCACTTGATTGTACTCATGGACACAGTCACCCATTCACCTATAAACAAATATACACACCTACCTCACCTAACTCCAAACTAGCCTTCATATTGGGACCACCCAGGCAGACTCACAGCACACACACACACACACACACACACACACACACACACACACACACACACACACACACACACACACACACACACACACCTACCTGTCCACTAAACTCCCCATCACTTTCCTCTAACATGATCTCATCAATTGAAAGTAATGGGTGAATGAGAACTTTTGGCTAAGTTAATTAACTCAGCTGGACAAGTTAACTTATGCATACACTGCTCCCTGGAATGCCTCGTTAGCATGTGACTTGGCCAAGATGACAAGAAAACAGTGATTCTACAGACCATGTAGAGATAGACAGTGAAGAGTCCTGTCTCTGAATTAGAAGTGACTATTACCAGTGGGAAAACAGCTCCCAGGCAATGTCAGGTGTTACAGATATGCACGTGAAAAAAAATGCACAGTTTATAGAATAGCATGCTCATCTTAACTTGGAATATTTCCTTATGCTCTCAAAATATTTTGGCTCTATTCCTGTTGCAAAACATTATGACAAGTCATATTTTTGTTTTGCTATACTTAAGTTCTTTCTGTTTTTAAAAATGGACCAATAACAAATGTAAGCTGATATGCAACATACAAAATTATTTCTTGTTTTCTTTTTCCCTTCTACGAGTGCAGATGCTTGTATTTGAAGTGCAGAATGTATATCCATGTCAATTTCTAATTTGATTAATCTATTAGTCAATGACTTTTAAGTAGATAAGTCTGTATGTGGTCTTTTCCCTCTGCATATTTTCAGCAATCTGTGGCCTGGAGATCATTGTTTATCTATAATCTATGATGTGGCTGGGTTTTGCAGAGGAATTATGTCCACTACAAAAAAAATGTTTTAGATTTGTTTTCAAGTTGAAACTTTGACAATTTTTATTGAATCTTCAACCAGTGGTTACTGAGGAGAGGCAGTGGAAGCTACTGATTTTTGCTGTTTTCTTGAACTATGTTTTAGGCACTGCATTAGTTCTGTACATTTGAAATAAGCATATGCTTTTTTGCTTACACAGAACTACTATCTTTTTTATTGCACTGAGACATTTCAAAGACACTTGGGGGATACTGTGGGAGTGTCACAGACAACTGCCAGTTGTAAGCTGGTAAAACTCCTGGCAACAATGTGGATGACTACAAACACTCTCCATACACATTGACACAGCAGAGAATCATAATGCACCAGTTTTATAACATCGCAAACATGCTATAAAAAGAAAGGGCTGGCCATCCTTGAACTGGCAAGTTGTGTGTGCAGCAGATGGCAGCATAACAAACCTCATAGCAGCCTACCCTGGAAGTGTCCATGATGCTGCCATATAGAGGGAAAGCAGTCGGAAGGCCACATTCCAGCGAGGTGAAGTACCCGAGGGATGATTACGCGGTAAGTACAGAAATGCAGCTAGGCTATAAGCTAATAACATCCCTCACAACAATATCCATGCTGACAACATGTGTGTTTACTCCCCACAACAGGTGACTGTTATTATCTGCTTGAGCCGTAGCTAATGACCCCATATTGTGAACCATCAAACCCTGCATATAAAGCTTACAATAGAACACACATAACAACAAGAAATACTGTAGAGCATGTGTTAAGTGTATTGAAAGCTAGGTTCAGATGTCTGGACACATGAGGGGATGCACTGTAATACACACCTGACAAGGCAGCACAGATGATAACTGTGTGCACCATGCTACACAACATGCTAGCTAAAGCACATGCCAGTCTTCCATCTGCAGGTGTGGGTGAACTACACCAAGAACCCCGAATGTCTGAAGATGACATCCCATAGGTATCAGAGGAGGTGCAGATGGACATAGGAGGCAACACAGCCACATCTGACCCACAACTTTGAGTTATGATAGGGCACACATACATAAGCACACAGATTAAACACTGATGTTCATGGATTGCATCTAATAGCAATTACCCACTAGATGTACACACTAAGCATCAGACATAACACCATAATCACAGCATATAACATTATGAAGATATACAAATCTATCACAACAGGGATCATCATCTCAGGGCACAATTGACACAAGTATGCATACAGATTCATATGGCTATATCTGTGTATGGCACACAATAAGAGACATACATCAATGCAACACATTCCTATCTGTCCTGGATAAAAAGCTGCAAACTGATAAACAGCGCAGGACATAATGCTGAACTGTTGTTAATATCACAAGCCAAATATATCACTGTAAAGTATGGAGAAAGTAATGTAATAGAGTCAGCAATGGTTAGTAAAACTATTTGACTCCCATGGCATCAGACTTGTCAATGAGCACAGTCAGATGACATTGTCAGTGTTCTGCACAGCAATTATTTCTGCCACAAGGTGACACTGACACTGTAGAACATACTGGATCAGCTATCACTGTTAGCCTAACACAGTCAAGGGTGCCCACTCTGATTTCTCACACCATGGTCTGGTCTGCCCCTGCCACATATGGAAATATTTGGCTCATGCTGCTTCTAAGAGGTGACTGATGAAGTGACACCAGCATGTGGAGGTGAAGGTGCATGATTGTGACTTGACTGTCTGGTCGTAACTGCTGGGCTAACAGCAGATGGGCCAGCAGTGGAAGTCTGCGCATGTTGGAGCATAGACATTGATGCCTTGTGGGTAAGGTTGGTTCTGGTGAGAGGTGGCCTGCCTTTCCCATGTGTCAATCAGTTAAGCACAATCATGGCATGCAGAAGCCTGCCTGTACTTTGACATTGCTGTAGTACTGGAGAGGCTAGGGTTTCTAATGACTGTGCCACAGATAGCATACTTTCATTATGAGCAGCCAATGACTCCATTTCATCACCGTGTCTGTGCTCCTGACCTTCATGCAGCACATACAGCTGGTGTGCAACATGATCTGTGTCATGGGCAAGTGTATGGATGTCAGATCTATGATGTTGCTGGAAACATTAGTTTGCATGTAGGATTAGGGAGATACCTTCTGACACCTGCCCATGCACACCAGCTGCATGCCTACATCTACTGTGATGGGCGGTATAAATGTGTTGTGGGGAGCTGTCACCATCAACAGCAGTTTCAACATGGGTCTGTTGTTCAGAGGCCTCACTCTGTCCACCATCTGATGTCTCTTCATTGTCAGAATGGTTGGTCAAGTTTTAAAATCTGAGGGTACAGCTGCATCCACATGACTGTCACCATCTTGGCTAGACTGTATCACCATATCACTGGCTTGTGTGCCAGGGGCCATGCTACCATACTGAGACATATCAGAGTCCACATTGGGATCAGTAGATGGGCTAATGGAGAATACAGGCATCTGATGTGCTACAAGAAAACACAGGACAGGGCACTGTGCTTACATCGCATGCTGTATATCATTAAAGACATATGACACACATGGCCCACTGCAATGTTACAGATAATATTGACTTACTATTAGGTCCAGTCTGTGTATGGGTCATGGAATCTACATAACAGGTAGCTGGCATTTAGGTTGCATAGCCAACATACATGGCATAATGTGATAAATACAAACATAACACACACATGACAAGTCCTAGTGGGAAGATGGCATGGTAGAAGAGGGATGAACTTTAGTTGTTGCATGGAAACAAAGTCAGCATTATTAATCACATCATTGCCAGCACAGACCCTTTGCCATATGAACTGTGTTAAAACATACAGTAGGTTTTATATAGACATACCATTTGTTTGTGTAGTTGATGATGATGCAGTCTGTCCTATGAATGGATAGAAGGAAAAAGTATCAATGGAGGGCAGCAACAGGAGTAACAGCAATAACATATATGAAAGATAGGTAATAGCATACCTCTGACAGACTCACACTACTGTGAGTTTGTCTATTGTAAGGCAGATCCTGCAGTGGTAAAGCAAAGAGAAAGGCAAAGGCAATGGAATACAGACAGGATAACATGTATGACACAGTAACAGGAGCTGTGGATATTCACGTGCCGTACATTGCACCTGTTGGTCAGATGTCTCTGTATAGAAAAACATGTCTGTTACACATTGCTGGAAATTATGAACCTGTTGCAGTAACATACCTGGTCTGCCTGTGCTTGCACCTGCATAGCTTGTGCCCCCAGCAGATGAACCTGTAATGTACAATGTTAGGGAAATATCAATATAACAGTAAACAGTAGTTCCATGATATCAGGGTGAGGCAAAAACAGTTAGTGATCACAGTCATACAATATGGAGACACCTACCTGCCCTTCCCTCGGGTTGTTCAGAAGTAGATGGACATGTGAATATTAATACAGGCAGCATTATACATGCTGTTTGCACTGTACTGTTTGTGCTGCACTTGTACAAGTAGTACATGTCATGACACTTACATTCATCATCATCACCTTGTGTGGATCTGTGTGCACAGTTCAAATTTGCTTCTGTAAATCAAAATGACAATACATGAATGTGCATGCATCAGTAATATGTGATGATTTACTCTATGGTCATCTATGTCATGCAAAGTAAGACATACATGTTTGGCCTGGACCTCCTGCTTCTACCCCACCCCTAGGTATGCATTGCTCCCAACTCGCAGTATGGAGGGGTGCAAGAAATATTGTGATCTCATCAGTAACGTCAATGGTGGGTCACCACTGGTGGCATCCCTTAATCTCACATACCATTGGAATCTGTTGGCTGCATGAAGGATCATGTCAGTGCAGCTTCTGCAACAGGCATAATGGGATCTATTCTGACCTGCAACCACATTAATGATATTGGTGATATCAACCCACACTTCATTCCTTCATACTGTATTCCCTGCCTGTCCAAGGAGTCTTTGTCAATGTTCTTGCAGAGCATCTATTATAATCTCATTTTCCTGCAGGGACAAATTTCTGCCCATAAGTCTGTTTGCCATCTGAAAGACAGTGATATGCACATGTTCATATCCATGTTGGGGCTCAGTTTGCAGATGATTATGTGGACAGCTTATGTCACCGTAAACACTATGCATTCCTGTGCACTGCAAAAGTTGATGAAACGCTCACTGTGACATATAGTACTGTGGCTTATACATATGTATGCCTGGATATGTAACAGTTGTAAAATCAGCAAACTTGTGATATCTGTAGAGGCTCACTGTTAGATTTAACCCCATTACACTATATATCTATTGAACAGAAGTCCATACACCACAGCATCATGCCACAAGAGACACCGTCTGCATGCATTTCACCTTAAAATACTTACACAAACATATGTGTACAACAGAAATGTGTTGCTGTAGCTGTAATGCAACTGAACCCTTAACAGACAACTTTAAAAGTGAGTAGCTGATGTTACATATTTAAATGTTTGTTTCTGTTTTTGTGAGCCATATGCTTTTGTTTATGTTGTATATTTAAAATTGTAGCAACTCTGAATTTTGATGCATGCAATATATGAATCTTGTTTTAAGAGCTTACTTCCTGAATTTGATGAATATGAGCTGGTATTGAAGGAAGACACAGGTTTAGCACTGAATGAATAAAATACTGTGACTACTGTGCATTATAATGGTTTATTTAAAAAAATGAGTAGCTGATGCCATCTATTTAAATGTTTGTTTCTGTTTTTGTGAGTTTTATGGTCTGAAGAAGTGACTTGTATCGGTTAAAGCGGTTACCTACTCGCATTTGTATATTAAAGTTTTTATGTTTGCCATGCGTCTGACTGTCGCTTGTTTGGCTGTTGTTAAAATTACAGAAAGCATTGGAAAACCTCAGGATCCATAAGCAGGTCACCAGAGAGTATGGATCTTTTTGTATTGGCCCAGTAGTTATAAGACTTGCGTTAAGAACCCTCAATGAATAAATATCCATAACAGCAAAAGCACATTGTACATATGGATACTGTCAGAATCTGTAGGTTTCTGCATGTACACCACATAGAGTATGGCATCACCCGCAAGCTACATGAATAATCCATGAATCCATCTTTAAGTACTGTACACTTTTGCTATGTAAATCTGTCTATGCAATTGCATATGGAAAATTAATCCACGTCCTTATTGCTGATGTTAGGTAAATCAAACACCACTCCAGTAATTTAGAAACATTTGTCTTAATGCTCACATTTTCCACAAAAATACATCTAAACGGATACATTTGAGAATGAGCAATGTTAACAAAGCTAATAGTCCCCAAAACAGAAAGGCTAGCAGGTGTCAATCTACCTTATCAGTTATCTATGACTCAGGTATAACTGAAAATAAGAGCACCTAATAAGCATCTATCTTTTAAGTACCATTTATACCATAAATAATTAATGAGGTTCTTTAGAATTCCAGATGTTGGGATCCCATTTGCACATGTCCATGTAAGTTCTCGAAATTCGGCCCACTAACCAATAGTTCAGCATAATGGGAAGGTTGTCCATACAAGTATCCAACAGGTATTGATAAACTGTACCATGTGTATCATGCCTGTTATCTTCCAAAGACATGATAACATGACAAAAGCACGACTTCTCAATATTGATTTTGATACATTTAGAGATCAGACATTGCTGCCTGTGAACTAAGTGGGACTTCAGTGAGCAATTTTCAAATCTGAATGCATTTTCCACTTTAGTATTAATATTATTTTGATGGCTACTTCCAGGAGGCTTTGACATGTTCAGGTGCCCAACTAGATGGAAGAGAAGACCATCCAGATTTTGACTATCTATGCTGTAGTGAAGCATCAGATGAGAACCATTCCAAGGAACTTCGCAATGATCGACATTTAGAACCAGAATGCAAGGGAGCATCAATGGCGTACGGGGATCTCCTGGACTGGAGTGCAGGTTCAACACCACTATGATGACCTGCATTAGAGAGACACAGAGGAACTTCATTGTAATGTTGCTGAGGTGTGGATACAGCCAGTAGTTGACTCAGTAAGTGTCAATGCTACATATACATAAGTGTTCCTACAGAATATAGAGATATAAATGTGGCCCAAATATATCAGATACATGGCTTTTATAACTAAGTAGCTGTTCTAACAATTAGCTCATCTGGTTACTAAAAAGACATGCCCCAGATTCTCAAAAGCTTGCACGGCGTGCATGATTAGTGTAAGATGAAATTTTGCCAAAATGTCGGCCGAGCGATCCACGTACGTGCATGCCTGACATGCACGGTCGCTGTAACACTAGTGCTGCACGTCCCCAGCCCCTGTATGCAAATCATCCCATTTGCAGGTGAAAACCATGCAAATGAGGCAAATCTGGCATCCAGGAAGCAGGAATCAGGGTGTACAGGAGTAGCCTTAGTAACCGAGTACGGTACTGCAAACTCCAAAACGGAGCTATGACAACTCCAAATAAAGGCTGCATATCATTGAGGAAGCATGCCAATGGCCAAGTAGAAGGCCATTGGCATTGCAAACAATGCCAAATGTGCAAAATACAACTTTTATGATATGTCCGTCAATCACGGCCATTGAAGCATAGGGCAGCGGTGCCCAAATGGCATCAGTGGGGAAATAAGAAAATAAACCTAAAAAAAACAGTCTAACTAAAATCAGTATTCTGCCATGCAAGTCAATGGCAGGCAAAAGACAACCTGGCCAGTGAGTAGTGATTGCTAATGGGGGAGGCACAGTGTGACACATGTAACTATGCATTAGCAGACAATTCTATGCAAATGAGGGGAAGGATAGTGAATTCCAGTTTTCCCCAGCATGTAAAGCAGGTCCCAACAATGTATGAGTATAAATAGTTGAGTGCAAGACTAGGAGGTAGGTGGCATCATGTGTGGGAGTGTCAGGCATATTGTCAGCAGATTGGAGCCCTGTGGCTCGGGGTTGCATCCATCTTGGCACAGCAAAGCCAGGAGGTGTGTCTAAACCTGCCCAGCACGTACAGCAAAGTGTAAGCGGGTGTGCTTGCCGCGCAACATGATCGACAGGAAGAAAAAGGAAGTGAACCCAGGAAATAGCAGCAGTGTGCACATTGCAGTACACTGATTGCACAGCACACCCCTGGGATGAATCAGAAGGGCAATGGGAAGGGAAAGCAGCAGTAGGAAGTTAATCAAGGGGTACTAGGTTTGCTGCCAGGTGAAATGTATCGGAACCAGCCAATTACACAGGCAGCAGACCAGCCCAGCCCAGAACGCCACTATAAACTATGCAAACACCTACCCCTCTGGTTTTTCCCACACCCTACACCACCAGTGTAAACAAGCGGGGAACTTTTAACACTCACAACAGCAAAATGTTAGGGGCTGCAATAGCTATCATACAACTTGTGGAAGAGGCTGAGGGTGGCGGGGATGGGAATGCTGCTGACTAACCCACAGTGAGGAGACGGAGAAGAGTGTACAGACCCAGGGTAACCTACCAAGGGCTACATGAGCTGGAGGTAGTGCAGTGCTATAGGATGGGCAGGGATCTCCTACAGCAAATTGTTAAGCTGTGCCGGCCAGGCCTGACACACAGAACTAACAGAGGGGAACCCATCCCAGTGGAAATGAAGGTATGTGTACATTTAAGAATACTAGCTGCAGGTAACTTTCAAAGGCCAACTGGGGAGATGATGGGGATCTCACAGGCATCAGCATCCAGGGTACTCCACTAGTTCCTGGATGCCATGGCAGCACATGTCGGTGAGCATGTATATTTCTCCCTCACCTGTGAGGCTTTGGCCAGCAGTATGTGTCTCTTCCACCAAATAGCAGTATACCCTGAGGTGGTGGGTGCAATAGACTGCTCGCACATACGCATCAAAGCACCACCTGGTGAGCAGGGTAGGGTCTACATCAACTGCAAGGGCTTCCCCTCCATCAACTGCCAGGTTGTGTGCCATGCCCAGGGCATAATACTGAACATGTGTACTGGCTGCCCTGGAAGTTATCACGATTTCCACATCTGGCATCTGATGCAGCTGAACCAGAAATTTGCCAATGGAGACATCCCACACGGTCACCTATTGGGGGATGCTGGATATGCACTGGAGCCGTGGCTGATGACACCCATCAGAAATACACACGCACCCAAACAAGAACTCCATAATGAGGTACACGCACAAACAAGAATCATAATAGAGCATGTGTTTGGGATGCTCAAGTCATGGTTCCAGTGCCTGGACACATCCGGTGGAGCCTTGCAGTACTCACCAACTACATGTACCCAAATCGTCTTTATATGTGCCATGCTACACAATATGATCCTGTGGAAACAGCTGCAGCAGGAGCAGCAAAGGGTAGGGCCATATAGCTCCCCACCAATGCCAAGGTCTGCACAAGCACAGAGTGACTCAGAGGAGGAACAACCTGAGCCTGGCCCAGTAGGTAGAAGGAGGCATGCCCAGTATGCCCTGGTCCTGGCAAAGAGGCAATGCATAGCACATACACTGACACGGGAGGGACCCAGGGAATAGCACCTCTCTCTGACTCTCACATACAGTAAAAGGGATACTAAACAGTACACTACTTGTGCCTAACCATATGTAGGCAGCGCACTACATGCATCTGACATAGGCAGCCCTGCAGCACTACCCACAATACTGGGACATCCACAAGATAAGGAACTCACACATGCCAGCCAGGAGAGGGGTCACATACCCAACAACAGTCACAGCCAGCAGGACAGGTGTAGACAAACACAAACAAATGCCGTACTATGACCTCTGAATGAGGGTTATGGGTGACCCCCACCCAGGCCTACATGGATAGACTACAGCAAGCCAGGTAGTGGGATATCAGTTGTTACGGCTAGGAAGTCAGAAACTAATGTGTATGCAATCAAAAGATAAGAATGAAAGTACACCGGTATGGCATAGCCAGCACGATGGGTAAGACTACTGACTGAAATGGACTACAGGACATACCAGTACAGTCCTAGCAAATGTGAGCAACTGTCAGGTGTGCCCCCCCCCACCCCAACACCCCACATAGAAATGCAGTAACAGTCAGGTGTGCCCCCCAATCCTGTGTAGAAACCTAGAAATAGTCAGGTGTACTCCCCGCTATGCAGACATGTTGCAACAGTCAATGCCAAATGATCGGTGGATACCCTGCAGATACAGCATGCTACCTGTCAGTGTACAGCACAAACGTCAGCTGTACAGTACAAACCACCAGACATGCTCCACGCATGCATAACAGATGGCCTTACTGGGCATGCTCACACACAGAGAAATGAAGGCAATGTCAGTCATCCACATACTGAAAGGTCATACTGGGCATGCTCACACACTTGAACACATGAAGGCCATATATGCAAACACCAGTGGACCAGACATACCCAGCGGTTGCAATAGTTATGAAGACACATGTCAGTATGCACCACTCATGCCTTGCACACACAGTGGATAGGAATACAAACATATGTAAGGACAACACACCATAATATGCCAAAGGTAGATGGATATAGATGTGTGGAAGAGGGTGACCGTGACAAGGAGCCATCCACGCCTGTCCCACCCAGTACACAGCCAAAGGGCCCCAAACACATCAGTTGCAGATGTCACACACTGCAGTTACTAGCGACCAGTACCTGTCAACACCACAGACTATGTGGTCCATGTGCCAGCTGCACAACATGGCTGCACAAGGACATAGTCAGCTAGTCGCCCTAGACATGCACCTATGACATATGACCCCATGTGTGGCTGCCTGTGGCATATCACCCCTACATGAATGGTGTATGGGCCATGCACGCACTGGCCACCCCATAGTTGTACCCTGACAAGCCTGCTGAGGATATCCAATGTGAAATACACCTTTGGGAGAGCTGTAAACCAGTAATCTCTGTGGCGTGTCCCATAACTGCTGTAGTATGATAGACTAGTTAGGTAGGAGTTCTAACCCCAGACATGACAACTGTGTGAGTGTGTGTCACTGTTCTTTTGTGTGTCTGTCTTTCACTGACTGTGTAGAGATCAATGCTTTTAGGGTACTCACACCCCTTACATTTCACATACCCAACTTTGGCAAGGCTGCTGATGTCACCCACCTAAAAATACTCCCCTGGGGAAACTGTAGTCTAGTAATCTCTGTAGCGCATGCTGTAACTGCGTGATGATGTAGTTGGGTAGGAGGTCAAACCCCAGATGTGACAACTGTGCATTCGTGAGTCTGTGTGTGCATATGTGTGTGTGTGTTTCATCTGTCACTGAATGTGGAGAGAGCAATGCTTTTTAGGCTACTCACACCCCTTACAAGTAATACCCTCCTTTGGCAAGGTTGCTGATGTCACGCAACTTGAAATACACCTCTGGGACAATCGTAGCCACATAATCTCTGTAGCACATCCTGTACCATCATATGGCCACAGTGTGATTAAGGAGTTAGTTGGGAGTTTTAGCCCCCAACCTGCCAACTTTGTGTCTATGCGTGCATGTCTGACTGTGTAGAGAGCAATGCTTTTAGGTTACTCACACCCCTTACATTTCACATATCCAACTTTGGCAAAGATGCCGATGTCATCCACCTTGAAATACTCCCCTGGGAAAGATGTAGCCTAGTAATCTCCATAGCGAATGCTGTAACTGCATACTGCTGTAGTATGATAATGTAGTTTGGTAGGAGGTCCAACCCCAGATGTGGCAACTGTGCATGTGTGAGTCTATGTGTGCGTGTCTGTCACTGACTGTGTAAAGAGCAATGCATTATAAGCTACTTACACCCCTTACAAGTTGAATACCCTCTTTTGGCAAGGCTGCTGATGTCACGCAACTTGAAATACACCTCTGGGAGAATTGTAGCCCAGTAATCGCCATAGCACTTCCTGTAACATCATATAGCCATAGTATGATTGAGGAGTTAGTCGGGAGTTCTGGACCCTGACATGTCAACTGTGTGTGTGTGTGTGTGTGTGTATATGCGTGCATGTCTGACCGTGTAGAGCGCAATGCTTTTAGGTTACTCACTCCTCTTACATTTCACATCCCACCTTTGGTAAAGCTGCCGATGTCATCTACCTTGAAATACTCCCCTGGGAAAGCTGTAGCCCATTAATCTCCGTAGCGTATGCTGTAACTGCATACTGCTGTAGTGTGATAATGTAGTTAGGTAGGAGGTCAAACCCCAGATGTGGCAATTCTGCATGTGTGAGTCTATGTGTGCATGTATGTCTGTCACTGATTGTGTAGAGAGCAATGCTTTTTAGGCTACTCACACCCCTTACAGGTCAAATACCCTCTTTTGGCAAGGCTGCTGATGTCACACAACTTGAAATAGACCTCTGGGACAATCATAGTCCAGTAATCTCCGTAGCATGTCCTGTAACATTGTATGGCCATAGTGTGATTAAGGAGCTAGTTGGGAGTTCTAGCCCCTGACTTGTCAACTGTGTTTGTATGTGTGCATGTCTGACTGTGTCAAGAGCAATGCTTTTAGGTTACTCACACCCCTTACATTTCACATACCCAACTTTGGCAAGGCTGCCGATGTCACCCACCTTGAAATACTCCCCTGGGAAAGCTGTAGTCCAGTAATCTCCATAGCGCATGCTGTACCTGTGTACTGCTGTAGTGTGATTATGTAGGAGGTCAAACCCCAGACGTGGCAACTGTGAGTATGTATTCATGACTGACTGTGTAGAGAGCAATGCTTTTTAGGCTACTGTCATCTCTTATAAGTTGAATACCCTCCTTTGGCAAGGCTGCTGAGTTCACGCAACTTGAAATACACCTCTGGGACAATCATAGCTTAGTAATCTTCATAGCACATCCCATAACATCGTATAGCCATGGTGTGATTAAGGAGTTAGTTGGGAGTTTTAGCCACTGACCTGCCAACTGTGTGTGCATGTCTGACTGTGTAGAGAGCAATGCTTTAGGTTACTCACACCCCTTACATTTCACATACCCAATTTTGGCAAGGCTGCCGATATCACCCACCTTGAAATACTCTCCTGGGAAAGGTGTAGCCCAGTAATCTCCATAGCGCATGCTGTAACTGTGTACTGCTGTCATGTGATAATGTAGTTAGGTAGGAGGTCCAACCCCAGACATGGCAACTGTGCATGTGTGAGTCTGTGTGTGCGTGACTGACTGTGTAGAAAGCAATGCTTTTTAGGCTACTCACACCCCTTACAAACCAAATACCCTCCATTGGCAAGGCTGCTGATGTCACTCAACTTGAAATACACCTCTGGGACAATCATAGCACACTAATCTCCATAGCACGTCCCATAACATTGTATGGCTATAGTGTGATTAAGGAGTTAGTTGGGAGTTCTAGCCCCCAACCTGCCAACTGTGTGTGTGTGTGTGTGTGTGTGTGTGTGTGTGTGTGTGTGTGTGTGTGCATGCATGTCTGACTGTGTAGAGACCAATGCTTTTAGGTTACTCCCACCCCTTACATTTCACATACCCATCTTTGGCAAGGCTACCAATGTCACCCACCTAGAAATACTCCCCTGAGAAAGCTATAGCCCAGTAATCTCCATAGTGCTTGCTGTACCTGTGTACTGCTGTACCCCAGCTGTGGCAACTGTGCATGTGTGAGTCTATGTGTGCGTGTCTGTCACTGACTGTGCAGAGAGCAATGCATTTTAGGCTACTTACACCCTTTACAACAATGGTATTCCCATGCCTACCGACCCATTGGTGTAACACTGTTTTTCTGATACTGCAAGGCACATGTAGCTGTTAGGGAGTGGAGTGTAACAGGCTACATGTTACATTAATGGGATTGAGAGGCACCACACACTATACAAGTCGTACAAATAGGCAACCCCTCTTTTGTCAAGGCTGCTGATGTTACGCAACTTGAAATACACCTCTGGGATAGTTGTAGCCCAGTATTCTCTATAGCATGTCCTGTAACATCATATAGCCATAGTGTGATTAAGGAGTTAGTTGGGAGTTCTGACCCCTGACCTGCCAACTGTGTGTGTATGTGTACATGTCTGACTGTGTAGAGAGCAATGCTTTTAAGTTACTCACACCCCTTACATTTCACATACCCAACTTTGGCAAGGCTGCCGATGTCATCTTCCTTGAAATACTCTCCTGGGAAAGCTGCAGCCCAGTAATCTCTGTAGCACATGCTGTAACTGCATACTGCTGTAGTGTGATAATATAGTTAGGTAGGAGGTCAAACCCCAGACATGGCAATTGTGCGTGTGTGAGTCTATGTGTGTGTGTCTGTCTGTCACTGACTGTATAGAGATGCTTTTTGGGCTACTCACACCCCTTACAAGTTGAATACCCTCCTTTGGCAAGGCTGCTGATGTCACACAACTTGAAATACATCTCTGTGACAATTGTAGCCCAGTAGTCTCCATAGCACCTCCTGTAACATCGTATGGCCATAGTGTGATTACGGAGTTTGTTGGGAGGTCTAGTCCCTGACCTGTCAACTGTGTTTGTATGCATGCATGTCTGACTGTGTAAAGAGCAATGCTTTATGTTATTCACACCCCTTACATTTCACATACCCAACTTAGGCAAGGCTGCCGATATCACCCACCTTGAAATACTCCCCTGGGAAAGCTCTAATCCAGTAATCTCTGTAGCGCATGCTGTACCTGCATACTGCTATAGTGTAATAATGTAGTTAGGTAGGAGGTCAAACCCCAGATGTAACAACTGTGAGTATGTGTGCGTGTCTGTCTGTCACTGAATGTGTAGACAGCAATGCTTTTTAGGCTACTGTCACCCCTTACAAGTCGAACATCCTCCTTTGGCAAGGTTGCTGATGTCACGCAACTTGAAATACACCACTGGGACAACGGTAGCTCAGTAATCTCCATAGCATGTCCCATAGCATTGTATGGCCATAGTGTGATTAAGGAGTTAGTTGGGAGTTCTAGCCCCTGACCTGCCAAGAGTGTGCACATATCTGATAGAATAGAGAGCAATGCTTTTAGGTTACTCGCACCCCTTACATTTCACATACCCAACTTTGGCAAGGCTGCCTATATCACCCACCTTGAAATACTCCCCTGGGAAAGGTGCAGCCCAGTAATTTCTATAGTACATGCTGTAACTGCATACTGCTGTAGTGTGATAATATAGTTAGGTAGGAAGTCCAACCCCAGACGTGGCAACTGTATGTGTGTGAGTCTGTGTGTGCGTGTCTGACAGTGTAGACAGCAATGCTTTTTAGATTACTCACACCCCTTATAAGCCGAAAACCCTCCTTTGGCAAGGTTGCTGATGTCACACAACTTGAAATACACCTCTTGCATGATCATAGCCCAGTAATATCTGTAGCACGTCCCATAACATAATATGGCCGTAGTGTGATTAAGGAGTTAGTTGGGAATTCTAGACCCTAGCCTCTAGTCCCAACTTTGGCAAGGCTGTCGATATCACTCACCTAGACATACACCTCTGGAAAGGTTGTAGACCAGTAATCACCATAGCACATCTTGTAACTGCAAACTGCTGTATTGTGAATTAGATGCATGGTTGGATTCCATCCCCACACATGGCAGTTCTGGATGTATTGTGTGTGTCTGTGTAGGGAGCAATGCATTTTAGGCTAGTCTCTCACAGTCATTTCAAAGCCTGCTGATGTCAGTCAGTGTGAAATACACTTTTGGGCAAGGACTACTCAAGTAATAATCGTGGGACATACTATAACTGTGTAGTGCTTATTAGTGTACTACACTAGTTAGGTAGGGGTTCTAATCCCAAACATGACAGGTGTGTGTGTGAATATGTTTGTAACCTGTGTAGAGGTGGGTGTGACAACTCTGGACAATGTGTAGTGGGTTTTGCATATTTCTTACATGGTGGCCATACTGTATATCACAATGTCCACTCTACAGGGATAACACGTGGTATGGCTGAGAAGCCAGGATGCAGAGCCATACCCAGACATGTGACATCAAGGCCAGGCAATCACAGTTGGCAACTCCAGTATTACCCAGAGTGCCCAATCATCCCAAGTGTCTCTCACACACACACACACACACACACACACACACACACACACACACACACACACACACACACACACACACACACACACACATGCCTAGGTAACAGCCAATATGTGAGTAGTACACTGCATATCGGCAGACAGTGCACCTCCCCCATGCTCTCCAATGGACAACTGCACCATCTGTGATGCCATCACATGTGACCCACAATGGACATACCATGCCTGACAGCATGCCAGTATAGACAGATGCCACTGCCACCAAAGAATGCTGATAACATGCACACCATGTGGGAGCAGGGTAAAGCTGTTGGCCATTACCAGCTCCCACCACAGGTGGGCAGGACTGGCACATCTGATGAAAATCTGTGTTCACAACATGGGGTGGACACCCCAGGTACAGTTCCATATGTCACTGTACATGATGCATGTGAGGTGTGCACATCCCAGTCACCATCCATGTCATGGATGAAGGAACACAGACATGGCAAGTGATGCACAGCATTGCCCACACGCAGTAGTCACCCAGATGACTGGATGGGGGATACAATACCTGCCTGTGTGGGCAAATGCAGACACTACATCCCTGTGCCACAATGTAGACCATCATGTGGCCTGATGCCAAGGTACACCCATCGCCAAGCCATGGACAGCTGTATGGTGCAGTCGAACACCACACACCTGTGCAGACATGCACATATGCATGTCAGTAGTGGCACCCTGTGTGTTTGTGTGTGTGTGTGTTGCATGCTGCAGATGTTTACATCCACACTCCCTACAACCCCAATGGGCATACTGCAACATGCTGTCTGATGTCAGACACCTTCCCATACCCTTCGCCCGTACAGCCCCTGTATGACCTATGTGGTGCATGGGATACCTGCACAGTGATGTGATGTGGCAATCCCACAACCAATGAGTTGTACACATGGCCCTGCCACATGTGTCAATGTGTGTGTGTGTCTGTGAGAGTGTGGCTGTGTTCACCTGTTCATGCCGACAGGCATGTGTATGTCACCTACCGTACAGCTACTCTATCCTTGTTGCAGATGTCACTCACCATCACATATATGTTCTGAGTACTCCACAACAGGTGGCGCATCCAATAATTTCAGAGAACTGTGTTAGCACTACATAGTTGTCAGGGGTTTGATACCCTGTGCTGCTAGTTGTGTGACACAACCATGCTTCTGTTTTACCCTCCCTGACACATATTAGCCTCTGTCTGTATCCCCACCCCCTTTCAGGTGGACGCGGAGACCTACACCTGCTTTGCTTAGGCAGCAACATGTGCAATGTAAGTAATGCTCATGATCAACTGATGGCCTCTGCATGAATCATAGCCCTCCCCTAGCTGACTGCATGTGAAACAGCTGTGGTAACATCCCCATCGCCAATTGTATGGAAACACATTCCAATACCCAGGAACATCATGGTGGTGTTTGCCCTTTTCACCCACTGTAAGCAGGAACTAGATCTGTTGTGTGCCAAACAGCATCCCAGATGGATTGTGGTGTACCTCTAACAACATACACTGTGGAAACAGTGCAACAAATGAGAGGTGGATGTGCCTGACCTGACTACAGACTGTACGTGCTGCTATACTGCATTTGGAGTAATGTTGCTTTCACAGTGTTTGTGTGGATATGGCTGATCTACATGTCTCGATACCTGCCATGTCAGTTACATGTTGATGGGGAATCTCCATCTGCAAGGTCATCTGCAGCCTGAGCAGTGTTGTGTCCATGGTTGCATGTGTCACCCACAGAGCATCTAGCTGTCAACTGCTGAAGGTAGTGTGAGGATTGCAGTCAGTAGATGGAGAAAGCTGTGGTAGTCACAGGCATCATATCCCTCAAAGGACATATGTTGCAACAACCCTGTAACAACAGTAAATGTATGTGGTCATCACAGCAACATGTCAATATTGGTCTTGTGTATGTGCTCCCAGCCACACCTCTGTCAACCTTTGTACATATGTCGGGCATGAAGTGGTGCATATGTGCTGCACACCATACTTTGTGGCATCATATCTGAGAACAAGCCACTGATATATCTGACTGCTACACATGTTAAGTACAGTAGGGGTTACATTACATTACATTACCTGCATATTCTGGGGATGTTCGTACAGTACTTAAGTCTGTGTACCTATGGTGAATATCGACAGCGTGTGTAATGTTGATATGTACCTTAGCCTGTGTACAGACTGTGGTAGATGACATTGTTCTAGTTCTCCTACTATCAGATGTTACATGCTGTCACACTGTATGGTACTGTAGTGGTGTACATGTTTGTAGGGCCATAAACACACATGTCCCATACCACAGACAGCCACCAGACCAAACTGTATAGCAGGCCAGTATATGTGGGGCAGTCTGTGAGTGGCACATAGGAGGATGGTGTCGAACACATAGTCCATATACTGTAATACAATGCTAACTAACCATTTGTGGCTGTGGCTGTGTTCACATTGGTTGTAGATATGCACTGTCACACAGGTGTATCCTACTCTGTGCTGTGACATGCCTGTGGAGCCTGCTTTATATGCAGGTACATGTGCATTCCCCCTTGGGAGGTGTAGGCCAGTGTTGATCCAGTCTGCCTGCAGTGTGCACAGTGCATTGTGACATGCCTAGCAGCTGAGTGTACCTACCCAGTGGGATGTCATGTGCAGATACTAGCCAGATGTCCCACTGCCGGACTTCCCCTAACAGTCATGTATGTCAGACAGGGAAGTGGGATGCAGTGCAGATGTATGTCAATACCTATTGTGTAGTATGTGGCCATGGCACCCCTGTACCAGTGGTCATACCGTTACAGGACAGGCAGGTGTGTGTGAATGCATGACCTATGTTGGACATTATATACCAGTCGTTATCTGTTATACCCATCTACATGGCCATCCACATCCATATTATCAGGCATTGTATACATTTGTAGCACTAAGGACTTATGTGTATACCTCAAGACTGTACAGACTGTGTCAGACCCCCACATATATTGGCCAATATCTCTGCTGCAGTCCACAGTGGCATTATATGCTAGCAGTTGTACTGTACACTGATGTCCTTTGAATGTCGTTCAGCAACCAATGGTACACATGTTATGAGTAGATGTGACCTGCCACACACACCTTGTCTGTGAAGACAATCCCAATGAAAGTAGCAATAGCCTACTAGTATACCTGCTAGAGATACCTGACATCCCCTGCATCTATGACATTGAGAACATATGGGCTAGGGTTGGCCTACACTTCATGTCCAGGAACTATGGTGGGAATATATGTACATATACATATCCAGATAGCCAGATATATGATTACACATGTGTACTACACTCATTTAACACTGTCATGGCAACCACCCACTATTGATCCCCACATCATGTGTGTGTGGTCCCATTACATCTCCTGTGTGATGGGCATCCATCCTGTGTGTAGGCAGCAGTGCTACAGACAGCATGTAGCAATACCCCATACAGGACAACTGGCACACTCAGGGCAGCCACATATTTGTAGGAGGATCAGGAAGTACAGACAGACTGCGAGTAGAGTTGTGTTATGCTTTTTACAGTACATACTAGTTTGCCATGGAATGCAGTCCATCTGCACAGCACACAACTGTGGACCTACCCTCATGCTGGCTGGAGCTGTGCCTATCATGTCTTGTCTGTCCACCACACAGGTCTTGTGTTAAATAATACACTGGCAGTGTGTGTGTTGCGTGTTACATAGTTACATCCATGGCCGTCCATACCAGCAATCCCTGACTAAGGTATGTTACAGACTATCCTGTAACACCTGCACCTTGCATAGTGTATGGCAATAGTTGCCCACATATGTGCCTGTATTCCAGCCTCGGTACATCACCTATATACCAAGCTGTGCACATATGTCATGTTGTCAGTGGTTGATCCATAGTGGGCTGGGAGTATAACACACTGCCATGTCTGCCATCAGTCCACTGCCATTGTAACCCCCACACATATGGTGGGGCTGGGGCCATATATGTGTAGGCACCACCTACACAATACATGTGTGCCTCATGCACTGCAGAGCCCAGTGTATGTAACAGTGGTATATGGCCCTGTATTATTGAGTCTAGGGGGAGCACCAAAAAAGACATAGGCTGCTACAAAATGTGGTGGTATCAGGGCTGAGCTGCCTTAAGGTATCTGGATGTACAGTACCATATATTTCACCTATATACACATTACTGACATGGATCTGGGTACTGCAGGACTACTGACCCCTACCATACAAACTGTTTCGTGTGTTGGTGTGCTTGTGATGGTGTCAGTTATGTCATGTTTTGTAGCAGTTACAACCCATGTGGTCATAAGACGTCTATACGACCTACTGTGTTTGTACAGTGTGTAGAGAGAGGTTGCTGAACTACACACCTGGAGTACATACTGTCAGTTGATAGGTATCCTGTGGCCCAGTGTGTCTTTCCTATTGTACAATGTGAATGACTTGGCCTGGACAGCAACAGCTGTGAACCTTTCCAGCCTACTGTATGAGTGTAACTGGTCCACTGTAGCATCACTCTGTTGATATAGTTGTCAGTGTCTGAACAGCTATATGGCATGACATGTAGAACTGTAATAGTACACAATGACAGGTTACCATGTCTGCAAACCTGTGGGTGTTGTTTCACCTATGACCTATCTGTGGGTGTATGTTACAGGCAATGATTGTCATTTGTATGGGTGGCACATACAGTGTCCAGTCATTCAGGGGTCAACTGTAGGCATAGTTGCTGTTCCATATTGTGTGCACCTATCACTTATGTATCGTATTGTACATATAACTGCATGTGCATGTGTACTCACATGTATGTATATATATATATATATATATATATATATATATATATATATATATATATTATAAATATGTATACCTGTATCTGCATATCTGTGTCTGTGTATCTGAAGCCTGGTAATGTTGATGGCTTCCACCTAATACATTCCCCATGGGAGCCAGACTGCACTGCATGATATGTTACTAATAACAGCCTGACATCATACAGGTGGGATGTAGTACAGGTAACATCATCTGCCCATGTTACCACTGGCCCTGGTTATGGGATCTTCAACACTTGGTAGTGTATTGCAGGGTGGATGTGTTTGGCTGGGGGCGGTTGCCTATTTGTATGACTCGTATAGTGTGTGGTGCCTCTCAACCCCATTAATGTAACATGTAGCCTGTTACACTCCACTCCCTAACAGCTACATGTGCCTTGCAGTATCAACACAACAGTGTTACATCAATGGGTCAGTAGGCATGGGAATACCATTGAGGTCTGCCACATGTGTGTATATGTGCATGTGTGCATATATGTACGGTACACCGGTCCAAATCCACATACTCCTATTACAATACACATTGCCACACAGTAGTACGGATATTGTTGTTGTCGCCCATAGGTGTGGCAATGTAATGCAACACCCTACTATGCCTGTGGTGTGTGCATCACATGCATATCCCTGTGGTACCACTGTTGTGATATGCAATGGGTTATTTTTGCGTCATGACCAATGTGTGATAGTGGGTATGTCAGAGTATCAAGATGGGTTCTAGTGTGTACAATATCCAGTGGGGGATGTGGGTGCTATGCACACTGTCTTTACACCATGGTACACCTGGTATATGGCCCATGTACCATTCTCAGGTGGCCAATGTCACCATCACCCATACAGGTAACAGATAGGATACGGCCCAGTTACATATGTGCAGTGTTGCAGCCTACCTGTAACACATTGGACACATAGACTAATTAGTTAGCAACTATACAACCAGGTCTCTAAGATGTGTATCTACCTGTTATGTGTCGGTCAATGTGTATACGATGGTATGACCATATGCAAACATTACATCTCCCATTACCATATCGTACATGTCTGTGGATGGTCTGCATGTAGCACATGACCTGGAACACACCTCACCCTACAGATGGTGTCATGTGTGCAATGACAGCCACACAGTTCAGTAGCAATACATACCCGGGTTGGGGTCTAGGCACAGTGTCTCCAGCTCAGGATGTGTGTGCATATGTGGATGGGTTGACATAAGGGTGCAGATTATCCCTGTACCAGCAGGCCACTGGTCACATTTGCACGACCAATAACTGTTATACATACCTGTGGCATGTGTGCAACTATACACCACATAAGTCACGGCCATGGTGTTACCACACTGACATACCCCCATGGAATATGACTGTGGACCATCCTCCTGCTGACACATGTATGCCTACAACACAAATGGATGACAGTATGGGGATATCAATTGGTGTTACCAACAGCTGAGATGCATCATAGCTGCATGGCTACACTACCTAACAAGTATGAAGTACACATTACCCCTTACTACATTCTACACTGCAGTACATTGTAGCACTCTATCACAGTCACAGTGTGCATCAGAACCATGTTAGCCTGTCCCTGCATCGATGTAATGAATGGCAGGGATGTGTTACAGGTATCATCATATGCACAGGGTGTGTGAATGACATCTTAGCTGCATGGCCACACTACCCGACATGTATGCAGTACACATTACCACTGACTACATTCTACACTGAAGTACATTGCGGCACTCTATCACAGTCATGGTGTGCATCAGAACCATGTTAGCCTGACCCTGCATCAATGTTATGGATGGCAGGGATGTGGCACAGGTATCATCATATGCACAGGGTGTGTGAATGTCATCTTAGCTTCATGGCTACACTATCTGACATGTATGCAGTACACATTAGCTCTGACTACATTCTACACTGCGGTACATTGCAGCACCCCATTACAGTCACTATGTGCGTCAGAACCATGTTAGCCTGTCCCTGCATCGATGTTATGGATGACAAGTATGTGGCACAGGTATCATCATATGCACAGGGTGTGTTGCAGGTGTGCCAGAGGCTGAGGGTGGTCCAAACATGATTCACCATGTGTGTGGGTGAGGGGTGTGGTTCCTTGATTGGGGTGTGGTGATGTGGTGTGTGTCAGTATGGGGTCACCCTAGGTGTGGTTGCATAGTGTGTGGGTATACATGCACACAGTTCCACCATGTGGCTGCCCTATACGGGTAATGTTGGACAGCTGCAGACTATACCTGGCAGGGTGTGCAGTTCAATGCCTCTGGCCATGGACACACTGACTGTGCCTGCCAAGGGTTCCATGGGCATCTGCAGGTACAGACCTTGAGGTGCTACTCTCCCCTGATGATAACATATGTCTGCTGGAACCATGTCTCACCTGGGCCTGGCCAGGGTCACATGCACGTGGCCTGCTGTGGTGTGGACAGCAGCCCCTGTGGTGTGCTGGGGCTGGTAATGCCACTACGGGAGCAGATGTGCATCCTGGCACATACACGTTGACTGCCAGCTGCTGGTGTCTCTGGCCTGCGTCCATGTGGCCGTTGCACCACTCCCACCACACGTTTTAGCACAGACATACCACAGTCGAGGAGGCCAACCATCTCACCCCACCATCTATCCATGACCTTAGTATATTCAGGGAAGGCAACAGTGAGTTCATGGAGGTTGCCACTTACAGCTATGAAAGCAGACCTCTGCAGCCTCAGGATCTGTCTGGAGTGCATTTCCATACATGCCTGTGCCTCCATTACGGCCTGAAACATGCTCATGGTGGTACAAGTTGTGGCGCCTCTGCCAGGGGCAGGATGACCGGTCCTTCCACGAGCACCATGGTACATCTGCTGATGTGGTGGCCTTCCAGACATCCGGCTATGCCAGTGGTGACCCAACACAGTTGGCATGGACACCACACTTTCCTGGTCATTGCCACCAAGTGCCAACTGTCCCCCTGCTATGGCCACATGTGATGGGGTTTGTAGGGACACTGTAACTATGTGTGGGCTTGGGATGGCTAGGAGGGTGATGACAAATGGCTCACTGTCAGCCTCTGACAACCCCACCTGTGCCTCACTTGTACCTTCATCATCATTGGTGTTTGTAGGGACACCTACCTCAGTATGTATGCAAGAGGGACCCTGACCCACCTCACCACCTGTGGGGGAAACAAATTCACACTTTAAGACCTGTACGGTGCATAACAGTACACACACTCACACACACTCACACTGACGGCCACCTTACTACCTCACCTTCCCTGAGTTAGCAGACAGTACCACAGTCAGTTACATATGTTCCCCTTCCTGCATGGTACTTGCTAATATACACGCATCACTACAGCCATTAACATATCATCCCTCTCCATGCCTACACATGTGGTTACCACACCTGACCTGTTACTCAATCGCCTCCCTGACCTGGGTGGAGTAGGTTGCATATGGCCTCACTGCTGTCACCCTGTATTACCCTGTGTATGGGCAGTAATGGTGTACAAAGCCCCTATATGGTTGGGGCTACAAATTCACTACATATGATACACACCAGAGCCTTATACTACAGTCTTGCTCAGTCCATGCCACATCTGCTGCACAAGCGACCCATCATGTGGGCAACAGTACTACATGGATACACTCACTGATATGCTGCGGTAATTCCCCATTGCATTTGTAGTGCTACATATGTGGGTTGCCAGTTCCTTATCTGCTGCTGGCAATATGATGTGTATAACTGGTATGTACTGCATCTCTCAATGCATGCTTCATGCTACAGACCTTGTTATGCTATCAGCTGTCCTGTGTTCACATACTTGATAGGTTGTCCTGGTGTCCCATGTCTCACTCCATGTACAGCACAATCCCAAGTGGAAGTAACACCATGTGGTCAATCCCACTATCGCCTGTGCATACATGGACACACACACACACACACACACACACACACACACACACACACACACACACACACACCTGACATGCATTGTCCACACTCCACTAGATTGCACTTATGAACACAACCAAGTCACACACACACACACCCCACACCCCTACATATGGAGTTGCACAACATTTGCACACACAGTCCTCCAATTAGCCTTCTGTAAACATGCATTACATATGGAGCTCAGCAGCATGCAGTGCAACTATAGTGACATCATGCTAGCAGCAGTATACATGTGTGTGAGGCATGGGCTTTGTTAGTAGGTGATGGCCTCTCCCCATGTTAACACTGCACCATGTACAAAGTGTTACCATGGACCTGTTCTGCACCCTGCCTTGTACTGTGTTCCATACCTTACAGGTGTAGAAACCATTGATGCATCTGTAGTACTGTGTTGGATATGTCAACTCCAATGACAAGCTGTACAACAGAAGGAAGAAACTGTTGCAAAAGAGAGTAAAATCCCATGAGTGGAGGAGCTCCCTGGTCAGCATCAGTAAGAAGCTGAGATCCCTTATAAGATCCTCCAATGCTAGTTACAAAAAAAAAAATCGTCACTAATTCTAAGGACAACCACAAAGTATTCTATAGCTATGTAAAGAATCTCGATGGCAACACCCAGATCTGCTCTGAGTTACAGCACAATGGCACGAAAATTACAGAACCAACTGATATTGCCAACATCCTGGCAGATAGGTTCAGTGCTAACTTTACCCCCCTCTTACCCCCTAAAGGGCCTATATCTATATAGGAAGAATGCAGTGTCCCTGTAATCACAACTATGCAGGTAAAAGCTGCACTCTCTAAAGCCAAAAACACAGCATCTATGGGACTGGACAATATCCCCAGCTGCGTTTTACATGAACTTCAGAATGAACTGGCTCTCCACTTAAGTACCATGTTCAATAATAGCCTTGCATCAGGCTTTGTGCCTAGTGAATGGTGCACAGCAACAGGTATCCCACTCCACAAAGGGGGAGCTACCACTGATCCCGGGAACTATCGACCTATTAGCCTGGTGAGCCTGGTCTGCAAGGCCATGGAACGTATCATCATGGAACTCAGAATGAAAGACATTGGTAACATCTAAACTCTGGATCCCACCCAGTTCGGGTTTGTGAAAGGCAGATAATGCCAACTGAACTAGATCGACTTCTTTGAGGCAGTCACCAAAGCCATAGATGAGGGTAAGGTGGTTCACACAGCCTATCATGACCTCGCCAAGGCTTTCAACACCATCCCCCATTCTGGAATTATAGCTAAACTCACTAAACTAGGTATAAATCCTTACATCACAAGATGGGTTGCCAACTGGCTCACTGACAGAACACACACTGTAAAAGTTGCAGACTCCAAATCTGACCTCAAAGCAGTGACAAGTGGAGTACCACAGGGTTCCATCCTGGGACCTCTCCTGTTTGGTATCTACTTCTCTGAAGTACAGGCTAACACAGAAGGCCTCTGGCTAATGAAGTTTGCAGATGAGTGCAAACTAGGAGCCATAGTCAAGTCCCCAAATGATGTGGACATCCTACAGAAGGGCCTTGCTGAGACACATGCCTGTTGTCAGAGCCATGGCCTCAAGCTCAATGCCAAAAAGTGCAGTGTCATCCCATTTGGTAAAAACTCTGTACCCATGAACTACCACATAGGCAGCAATCTACTTAACACTGAATGTGTGATAAGAGGCCTTGGGACCCAGGTGGACAGTAGTCTCTCCTTTGATAGTCACATCGCCACAGTAGTCAGGAAGTCCTTCTATGTGGCACACCTCATCAAAAAAGGGTTCTCATCCAGGAAAAAAGAGGTCATTGTTCCCCTCTACTCGACACTCATTAGACCCATTATAGAATACAACGCCCCTTTTGGAATGTACCTCACAGGCCATCTGCAGTAGCTGGAAAGGCCACAGAAGTACCTCACAAAGAGGATTACTGGTCTCAAACAAATGCCCTGCACTGACCGCCTCAAAAAACTCCAGCTGTACTCTGTAGCATATCGCCTACTCCGAGGTGATCTCTGCTTAACATATAAAGCTATGTCAAACCCAGAGCTGTTAGACATGCTACACCTAAAGAAATCCCAATCCCTCTGAGCTACATGCTCTAGGGACCTAAACCTTGTCGCCACAATAAATAGGACGTGCTGGAGGGATAGATTCCTGTCCCAGAGACTTCCCATACTCTGGAACAGGCTACCCATCTATGTCAAGCAAAGTCCTTCATTAGCACTCATCAAGAAAAATCTTGATGAGTGGATGGGAAATAGGAAATACACCCTGGGGATCACTTCTGTGTCTCTGTTCAACAGTGGCACAGGAAAATAACTTTCTCGGGTGACGTAAGCCAGGGAACCTTGTTGGCTAGGCTTACGTGGGCCCTTGGGCCAATAGCCTAGTACCTACCTATGAACCTATGAATCTATAATGCTCACAGTCCCTGTGTGTTGTAGCAACACATACCTGGGATGATATGTGAACAGCTATCAGTTGTGGATGCCTAATGTCTACGTAACAGATCACATCAGCAGTGCATGTATGACCAGTACATGGCTATTACACTGACAACCAACGGACCTTACCATGGCTGTGAGGGGTGCCCTACACATGCCCCAGACCTCTGTATGGTTGCAAGGTCTACTCATGTGCACATCCCTTGGAGTGCACACACTGCTGTCACGAGTGCTGTGGAGTCAGGGTTACATCTGCAATGTTTACTTATCCTGATTGTGTGCAGCTGCAGCCATGGTGGTGTTGAGTCACTCATTTCCCTACTGTAGGCCATGTGTCCTGCCACATGTCACATCCCTGTAGACACATTGCACATTGACAGGATGTTAGTTATTTTGCATGTGTCTGTTGTACTCTTCCGATACCCCAGCATGGTCTCTACTGTGATGCAGTGCATTTCTCAGTAACAAAACATGAATGTGTGCAGCATGCAGTATGGGGAGGTGTGTTAGACGTGTGCATGGGGGATAGCCCATAGCTATTACATGCCCAGTTTATCATCATGCATGAACACAAACCATACTCACTGGTTATGGGCTGCTGCCATGGTGGTATCCTGGAGGGACCTACATAGAAGTGCGAGAAAGCTGATGTCAGTGGCCACAGCTGTGGCATTCATAACAGGTGAGTGCAGAATTAAGTTACATCAACAGTAGAATTAGACAATGTTACAGCTTATACACAACAGTTTCTAACTACTACACAGCAGCAGACTATGTATATGACATCTCAGTTTTGCATGATGTGCCTGTACAGATGCAGATGCATACACAAGAGTGGAGTAACGATGTGCCCTGGGGCCTTACCTGCATGCTCCTCAGCTAGTGTGTCATTGGCACCCACCTCCAAGATGTGCACTGTCAGGTGTTGATGTTGTGGGCAAAGAGGTGCCACTAGGCTGCTGAGAAACTCCTCTACATGGGTGAGGGGTTGATGGGTGGGTTGCCCCACCATTGTGAGATGATCTCCACTTACGGCAGCTGCATGCTGATGTACATGCCGAAGCAGGTCAGTGCAATGATGCCGGACCAGCTCATAGCTGTGGTTATGCAGTCTGACATCATTGACCCTGTGGACTAGCTCGTTCCACAGGGTGGTCCTCTCCTGCTGGTCATGGGCTGTCTGGCCAAAAAGAAGTACATAGTGCTGTACCAGGTGGTCGATGATGATAACCATTTCAGCGGTGCTGTATGCAGGAAGGTGACTATGCAACATGATTACTGGAAGACATAAGGATGGAGACAGGTCTGAGCCACCCATACAGCAGGGTTTCCATAGATCTTAATACACATATATGTCTCCCCCCACCATATCAGCTGCAACAACATGTTCACAGACAGCAATTGTTATGTCAGCTGCTTACCTACCATTGGGACATATGTTGTATTGTGCTATGTGTATGTGCCACATTTTGTGCTATGTGTTTGTAGCCATGCTCCCTGTGGGGACACTTATCTTTGCTGGCCTGTAAATTTCACCTGCATGCCAGTGTCAGTGCCACTGTATCTTCTTTCTTCTTCTCCTTCTTTCAGCTTTTCCCGGTTAGGGGTCATCAGAGCAGATCACCTGTTTCCATTTCTTCCTGTCCTCTGCATCTTGCTCTGTCACACCAACCACCTGCATGTCTTCTCTAACCACATCCATAAACCTTATCTTAGGCCTTCCTTATTTCCTCTTACCTGGCAGCTTCATCCATAGCATCCTTTTCCCAATATACCCAACATCCCTCCTCTGCACATGTCCAAACCAATGCAATCTCACCTCTCTGGCTTTGTCTCCAAACTGTCCAACCTGGGCTGACCCTCTAATATACTTATTCCTAATCCTGTCTACTCTTGTCACACCCAGTGAAAATCTTAACATCCTTAACTCTGCCACATCCAGCTCTGACTCCTGCCTTTTTGTCAATGCCACTGTCTCCAACCCATATAACATAGCTGGTCTCACTACCCTTTTGTAGACCTTCCCTTTCACTCTTACTGGTACTCGTCTGCCACAAATCACTCCTGACACTCTTCTCCACCCACTCCACCCTGCCTGTACTGTCTTCTTCACCTCTCTTCCACACTCGCCATTACTCTGAACTGTTGATCCCAAGTATTTAAACTCATCCACCTTCACCAACTCTACTCCCTGCATCCTCACCATTCCTCTATCTTCCCTTTCATTCACACACATATATTCCATCTTAGTCCAGCTGAACTTCATTTCTCTCCTCTCTAGAGCATATCTCCACCTCTCCAGGGTCTCCTCAACCTATTTCCTACTCCCTCTATGTATCACAATGTCATCTACAAACATCATAGTCCACGGGGACTCCTGTCTGATCTCATCTGTCAACTTGTCCATCACCAGTGCAAATAAGAAAGGGCTCAGAAGTGATCCTTGATGTAATCCCACCTCCACCTTAAACACATCTGTCACTCCCACTGCAGATCTCACCACTGTCACACTACCCTTGTACATATCCTGTACCACTCTTACATATTTCTCTGCCACTCCCGACTTCCTCATACAATACCACAACTCCTCTCTAGGCACCCCATCATATGCTTTCTATAAGTCCACAAAGACACAATGCAACTCCTTCTGACCTTCTCTGTATTTCTCCATCAACACTCTCAGAGCAAACATCACATTTGTAGTGCTCTTTCCTGGCATGAAACCATACTGCTGATCACTAATCATCACCTCCCTTCTTAACCTAGCTTCCACTACTCTTTCCCATAATTTCATGCTGTGAGTGATCAGTTTTATCCCTCTGTAGTTACTACAGCTCTGCACATCACCCTTATTCTTAAAACTTGGTACCAAAACACTTTTTCTGCAGTCCTCAGGCATCCTCTCACTTTCCAATATTTCATTAAACAATCTGGTTAAAAATTCCACTGCCATTTCTCCTAAACATGTCCAAGCTTCCACAGGTATTTCATCTGGACCAACAGCCTTTTCATTCTTCATCCTCTTCATAGCTATCCTTATTTCTGCCTTGCTAATCCATTGCACTTCCTGATTCACTATCCCCACATCATCCAGCCTTCTCTCTCTCTCATTTTCTTCATTCATCAGCCCCTCAAAGTACTCCTTCCATCTGTTCAACACACTCCCCTCACTTGTGAGTATGTTTCCCTTATTATCCTTTATCACCCTTACCTGCTGCACATCTTTCCTAGCTCGGTCCCTCTGTCTAGCAAATTGGTACAGGTCCTTTTCTCCCTCCTTAGTGTCTAACCTTTCATACAACTCTCTACACCTTAGCCTTTGCCACCACTCTCTTTGCCATGCACCTCATCTCCTTATACTCCTGTCTACTTTCTTCATCTCTCTGACAATCCCACTTCTTCTTCACCAACATCTTTCTCCGTATACGCTCCTGTACTTCCTCATTACACCACCAGGTATTCTTGTCCTTCCTCTGTCCAGATGTCACACCAAGCACCTTTCTAGCAGTCTCCCTTACTAGCTCTGCTGTAGTTACCCAGCTATTCATTAACACTTCACTGCCACCCAGTGCCTGTCTTAACTCTTCCCTGAACTCCGCCTCACAATCACCCTTTTTCAATTTCCACCATTTGATCCTTGGTGCTGCTCCCCCTCCTCTTCTTGATCACCAATGTCATTCTACAGACCACCATTCTATGCTGCCTAACTACACTTTCCCCCATCACCACTTTACAGTCTCCAATCTCCTTCAAACTGGCCCTCATGCATAGGATATAATCCACCTGTGTGCATCTCCCTCCACTCTTGTATGTCACCCTATGCTCCTCCCTCTTGTTCCACTATATATATTTGTATAAATATACATTTATGTACATATATGTGTATATATATGTTGCACATTTTGGATGTACCTATGTCTATATGAGTGTCTGTATCTGTACACATCACATTCTGTATCACACAGATATGTGGAGTGCATACAGACATCCAGTCTGCATTCTGTAACCATCTTTCATTCACAGCTGCACTATTCTGTCTTGCTGCAACACAGACAGGTGCCACATGTGAACACAGTCTAACATTAGAGTGGCAACTATGGTGTGAGAGTGCTGGTGCACCTATTACACACCTATGGCATTTGGGCATGCTACATTACACATTCACATGACTATCCTGCAAGTGGTGTGTTCTGACACCCATGTGGCTATCACGACGGCAGTACATCCACCAACAGCTATTGTCCACACTATCATAACATACATAAATATTATGGCTGACATCTTTGTCATTCATTGCTGATCTGCACAGTTGGCGGGTATGTCCCACTGCTTACAGAGACAGACAGTATTGTCCAGAGCAGTTGTTCAGCAGGACATCATTACAGGGACACCTACAGATGGCACATATCAAACATTCTACATCATAAATCCTAATAATCTATACCACATACTACATTAAATTACATACTGTTATGTTTTACATGCCTTTTAGTGTTTGGACAGGTGTGACACCTTCCCAGTTGTGGCCTGTAGTTATTTGTTCCCCACTGTGTGAGTTCTGTTTTATATGTTTGTTTTCCTTTTCTTTTTTTTTTCTCTCTCTCCCTCTCCAGTAGAGCGAATGAGTTGGTTTGAATGGATTTCAGCATGGCTTTTGTAGGTGATAAACATGATCAGGTGATGGGCTGTGCACCAATCAGTGTGCAAGAGTTGCTGACTGTGTGCAGCCTGTTGTGTAGTGATTCTGTTAACCATCGTCATGGCAACCCAGTACAATAAATTGCTTACTCATGTGGGCATTGTCCCTTCACCTTTCCAGTATGGAGGACATCTTTCCTGTATGTGGGCAGCAGTGTTACAGATGGCGGGTTGCAGTACCTATTACAGCAGGGCTTGCATACACAGAACAACTACACAATCTTAAGAAGTTCCAGACCTACAGACCGAGTGAGTAGTGCTGTTATGTGCTTTGTATATTGCTGTTCTTGCAGTGTTTGCATGTACATAGTAGTTTAGGATGGAATGCAGTCTGTTTGCATAGCTCTCAACAGTGGGCTGATCCACATGATGGCCAGTAGATTGTCTGTTTGCTTTTGCCTGTGCGCCACACAGGGCTTGTCCTAAATACATCCCCGGCAATCTGTCTGTTGCATGCTATCAGTACATGGCTACTTCCAGTTGTGTTCTTGATGTGTTATTCCTGCATAAGGGTATGTTGCAATGGATCATGTAACACCAGCAATGTGCAGGATGTGTAACAGCAATATTACGAGTATGGTCCTGTGTTCCTGCCTCTGTCCTCCACATATATGGCTGGCTTTGTCCTGCTGTGATACAGTTAGGGTTGTTCGGTATTGGCCTATCATAATATACTGCTAACATTCCTGCTATCATCCCAGTCATATCGTGGACTCCCACGACATTTGTTGGTCAGGGTCCATACATGTTACAGATACATAGACATTATCATAGGTAATAAATGTCCCCCTAGGCCTTGACTATAGGGTGTGACTGGGGCTGATGAACTACATCTGTTATTGTTTATTTTTACCTATCTTGATTGCAAATCCTTTGTCCATAGTTGTACAAATTGACAGGCCTGGCCTGGACAGCATTGTATGTTATATATCCGCATTGTCTGCATCTACTTTTCTGTGTGGGCCTTGCATTCCTCACTGATTAAATAAGTGCAGATCTATATGCTGTCGGTAATGGCATACATTACTGTAAAATACACCATTAAAGGTTGTCTGTGTATACATATCTGTGTCTTGTCTCATGTCCTTTAAATAGTGAGTGGGATATGTGTAATGCGGTACTCCTGTGCAAGTGTAAATGTCATTTAGTAGGTTATACAGGAAAACGATGTTATACCAATTTCACATGGAAAATAGAATGTCCTGCAGTGGGACTCGAACCAAAAATGCATGCACAGTAGGCAGATGCTCTGACCACTGCACTACTGCAATTCTGTGTGATTTTCATATTTCTACCTTAATGTCATACCCATGTTCCCTTTCCCCGGCCCCCAAGCTCCACGTACACAGCATCCATCCATTCTGCATTTGCTAGCCCTGCCATACCACACTTCCACACATTTCCCTCTCTGCACGTCTCCGTACTCCTCCATATTACTGTCTCGATGCTACCTTCTGTAGGCTCTTCATCTGTTTAGTCCAAGTACATTCGAGCCTTCCCTTCATCGACCTCCAATACTGGTAGAAACATCATTGTGACCCATAAAGTCTGGTGCGTCCCGGCAGGGACGGAACTGTTGTTGTGTCACAAGTACACTTTGCTGGTCTACACTGTTTCTCCTACTGGTAGCATCCTGCCAGGGTTTTGAGAAGCAGTGGTTTGCACACACACCAGACCAGCCTCATCTCCCGCTTCTGTGGATGAAACATGCCCCTACGCCGTTTTCCTTTCCTCTCTTCAGTATTTTATGAGACTATTGTTCTCACAGTATGTGTGGACAGGCACTGTTCATTGGTACTCATAGACTGCTCGGAATACTGTGACTGAACACTGTGCATATGTTTGCTTGTATTAATGTACATATTTGCATACATTTCCTATACTGTTGGCTGACTGTGCCGGATCATATGTTTGTGATAACAGCAGATGATTGTATATCTGCAATGCCTTCATGGTAACTCACTTGGACTATAGTGTGCAGGGGGGGATCTGGGAGTGCTTATTATGTTGTTACTGGCCACAATGAGGGCTGTGGGCTACGGTGTGTCTAAAACACTGCGGGGGAAGTGTAGGTGGGTATGCGCTGGTGTGCGCTAGGCTCAGACTTGCTGAACTCCGGTTACGGCGTCTTACACTGAGTTGGTCTCTACATTGCTTAACCAGTGTGGCCATTGCTTACCGCTGCCCAAACAGGCATACTCCCACTTGCTGTTGCATACCCCCGTGCTACTTCATGTACATGTCGGTATTATACATGCATAAGTCAGGTGTACATGTCAGGTATGACTGTTCACGAAGGTCAATGTAAGGTTAAGTGGGATTCCAGTTTAGCATTTCTGGATAGGTTACACTCAGGTATTCAGGTTTGGTTTAGTTATGCCATACATGTGTTGTAGAGTAGATGTGAATAGTGGAGGTATAGGCGGGTAGGTGGAGGGGGGACATTTTAACTGTATAGTAGGCCGTTCGACTGATTGGTGGTGGAGCAGTAGTGCAGGTTTGCAGGGTTTTGGGATATGTATGCGAGGCAGGATAGGAGGTGTCAGTGTCAGTAGTTGGTGTAGGGATATGGAGTGATGGGGGGTGAACTTCGCCAGGTGGTGAGCAGGTGGTGATCCAAGTGTACTTGGGTTTTCCCTTCATGTGTTATTTACATGTGTAGTCTTGGACAACTGCAGTAATACACCTGGGTTGGGGGTTCCAGATTCTGCCAATATAGTTGTCTGGAGGGTGTCACCTACTTGTGACTGTGAACATTACTACGAATGCAACAGGCGTCAATAGGTAACTGGTGTTATTGGGCCACACAGAGAGTTTGATAGTAGGGGACATGTCCAGGGATGTGCAGGACAGCTGACGGGAAGGTCCACAGCTGGCCATTTCTTCTACAGAGACAGATGTGCATATACCCTGCATTTGGGGGGTAGGTCTGGACACTCACACCCCTGGGTGGGGGTGGGGACAGCAATAATACCTTATGATGCCAATTAGTTCGGCTTACATGCCTACAGTGGGGTGTTGTGACCATGTGTTTTTTGGTGTCATTTAGTAGGTTTGCAATGACACATCTGGTTATTCTGCCCATTGCCCTGTAAACCAGACATTGCTGCTGTGGGACTCATACCGGGCATGGCTGCTCGTTAGGTGTTGGGTCTGCCCAATGTAAACTATTGCTTACATCCCTGGGGCTGTTCACATAGAACTGCTCCAGCCAACACCTGCATGCCTAGGCCCATAATCACATACCTATAGTTCTCCACGCACTCCTCCTCTTCGGCAGTCTTCCTTACTCTGGGTGCAGGTTGGGTCTGGCCACACCAGTACACACTACCCATTCCCCACTTCTGGGACCCATCACGTATGTTGTCTCGCCCCATGGATCATCAGGCTTCCCCAACCCTGTAGTCTGAGAACATGCGTGCCCTGCTGTTAGACATCTGTGTAATAGCTAGAAACCCGAAAAGCATAGAATTTTTGGGTTGTCCCACAAGGGAAATTCTTGTCTCTGTTTCAAGATTAGACTTGATGGGTCTCTCCCACTAATAGTATCCTGCCTATAGTCTGGGAAGCCGTGGTTTGTTTACTTTTATTGTGTGTTTGCATGTTTCACCTGTCTAGCTGTGGGGGGGGCCGGGGTTTGATGTTACGTGTTACACGTTTGTTGATTGGACCCCTCACCCCCACTGGCATTGCCTGTGAACATATGTAATTCTTAACTGCTGTATTTACACACACACACACACACACACACACACACACACACACACACACACACACACACACATATATATATGTGTGTGTGTGTGTGTGTGTGTGTGTGTGTGTGTGTGTGTGTGTGCGTGTGTGTGCGTGCGTGTGTGTGTGTGTATGTATCTACACTCCGCTTTTCTTGATGTACTGGAAAATATTAGGGTTCAACCAAACACCCTAATAATGGGCGACTTCAACTACCCCACCATTAACTGGGAAAACTACTCGTGTATCAACTCCTTAGCTCAACGCTTTCTGGAATTCATAAACACCAATGCCCTAGATCAACTTATCCACACCCCCACCAGGGGCAATGATATCCTAGACCTAGTCATTACCAACATGAGTGACCGGTGTTCCACACCTGAAGTCAACTCCTCGTTGGTCCGATCCGACCATAAGCTTATCACCCTTGATATCCACATCCCGCCCACAACCCCCATTAAGGAAACCACAGTAAAAAATTTCTCCAAAAGCCAACTTCATGCTTCTTAAGACAGAAGCGGTGAACTTCATGACACCCATGCAGATGGACAATACAGTTACAACTGCTGAATCCTACACAAATGCACTCTATAAGCGCTTAAACAAGTGCATGTATCGTGCTATCCCAAACAGAACCAAGATGCTATCCTCCAAAATAAGGAAGCCAATCTGGTGGTCCCCTGCCATAAACAAACTGTACAACAGAAGGAAGAAACTGTTGCAAAAGAGAGTAAAATCCCATGAGTGGAGGAGCTCCCTGATCAGCCTCAGTATGAAGCTGAGATCCCTTATAAGATCCTCCAAAGCTAGCTACGAAAGCAAAATCACCACTAAATCCATGGACAACCACAAATCATTCTATAGCTATGTCAAGAATCTAGATGGCAACACCCAGATCTGCTCTGAGTTACAGTACAAAGGCATGAAAATTACAGAACCAACTGATATTGTCATCATCCTGGCAGATAGGTTCAGTGCTAACTTTACCTCCCTCTCATCCCCTAATGGGCCCATATCTATACAGGAAGAATGCAGAGTCCCTGTAATCACAACTACACAGGTAAAAGCTGCACTCTCTAAAGCCAGACAACATCCCAGGCTGCATTTTACACGAACTTCAAAACAAACTGGCTCCCCACTTAAGCACCATGTTCAATAATAGCCTTGCATCAGGCTTTGTGCCCACTGAATGAAGCACAGCAACAGTTATCCCACTCCACAAAGGGTGAGCCACCACTGATCCCGGGAACTATTGACCTATTAGCCTGACGAGCCTGGTCTGCAAGGCCATGGAAAGTATCATCATGGAACTCATAAACAAAGACATTGGTAACCTCCAAACTCTGGATCCCGCCCAGTTCAGGTTTGTGTAGGGCAGATCATGCCTCTTGAACCTGATTGACTTCTTTGAAGCAGTCACCAAAGCCGTGGATGAGGGTAAGGTGGTTCACACAGCCTATCATGATCACGTCAAGGCTTTTGACACCATCCCCCATTCTGGAATTATAGTTAAACTCATTAAACTAGGTATAAATCCCTACATCACAAGATGGGTTGCCAACTGGCTCACTGACAGAACCCACACTGTAAAAGTTGCAGACTCCAAATCTGACCTCAAAGCAGTGACAAGTGGGGTACCGCAGGGTTCCATCCTGGGACCTCTCCTGTTTGGTATCTACTTTTCTGAAGTACAGGCTAACACAGAAGGCCACTGGCTAATGAAGTTCACAGATGACTGCAAACTAGGAGCCACAGTCAAGTCCCCAAATGATGTGGACATCCTACAGAAGGGCCTCACTGAGACAGATGCCTGGTGTCAGAGCCATGGCTTCAAGCTCAATGCCAAAAAGTGCAGTGTCATCCCCTTTGGTAAAAACTCTGTACCCATGAACTACCACATAGGTAGCAATCTACTTAACACTGAATGCGTGATAAGAGACCTTGGGACCCAGGTGGTCCATAGTCTCTCCTTTGATAGTCACATCACCACAGTAGTCAGGAAGCCCTTCTACATGGCACACCTCATCATAAAAGGGTTCTCATCCAGGAAAAAAGAGGTTATTGTTCCCCTCTAACTGACACTCATTAGACCCACTATAGAGTACAACACCCCTTTTGGAATGTACCTCACAAGACATCTGCAGCAGCCGGAAAGGCCACAGAAGTACCTCACAAAGAGGATTACTGGCCTCAAACAAATGCCCTACACTGACCCCCTCAAAAAACTCCAGCTTTACTCCGTAGCATACCGCCTACTCTGAGGTGATCTCTGCCTAACATATAAAGTTAAGTCAAACCCAGAGTAGTTGGACATGCTACTCCTAAAGAAATCCCAATCCCTCAGAGCTACACGCTCTAAGGACCTAAACCTTGTCACCACAAGAAACAGGATACGCTGAAGGGATAGATTCCTGTCCCAGAAACTTCCTATACTCTGGAACAAGCTACCCATCTATGTCAAGCAAAGTTCTTCATTAGCACTCTTCAAGAAAAATCTTGATGAGTGGATGGGAAATAGGAAATACACCCCAGGGATCACTTCTGTGTCTCTGCTCGATAGTGGCACAGGAAAATAACTTTCTTGGGTGGCGTAAGCCAAGGAAACTTGCTGGCTAGGCCTATGTAGGCCCTTGGGCCGATAGCCTACTACCTAACTATGAATGTATGAACCTATATATATATATATATATATATATATATATATATATATATATATATATCTGTATGCATACACACACACACACACACACACACACACACACACACACACATATATATATATATATATACTGCTGTATATATATATATATATATATATATATATATATATATATATATATATATAAAACGACATATGGATGTATGGGTGTCTGCATATGTATATATCTATATGTGGGTATTTATACATATATGTCTGTCTATGTATGTATACATTTGTACGACAGAGAGGGAGAGGTATATCTCCATGTACTAATGGGTATATATACACACACATACCTCTACATATTTACATCTACATCTGGTTATACCGTTATTTGCCATGTAAAATAGACTGTGCTGCAGTGGGACCCATAGCGGTTGTGTCTGCTCATTGGGTGGTGGCTCTGTCCAATGAACACTATTGCTTACATCCCTGGGGCAGTCCAGATAGACCCACTCCAGCAAATGCCTGCATGCTCAGACCCATAATTACATACCCATAGTTCCCCCACCTGCACCTCCTCTACAGCACTCATCCTTACTCTGGGTGCAGGTCGGGTCTAAACACACCACTACACACTGCCCTCTCTCCAATTCATGGGACCCATCTTGTACGTTGTCTCGACCCATGGATCATCAGGCTTTCCCACCCTTATATTCCAGGTATGTACACGCCCTGCCTTGATAGGTCATTGCATGGGCTTCCTCCTATAACAAGACAATTTTTGGGGAGTCCCGCAAGTGGTGCACCTATCTCTGTTCCAAGATTAGACTTCTCGGGTCCACTGTGTCCTCCCCGGGTTGTATCCTGCCTGTGGTCTGGGGAGCAGTGGATTGTTTACATTGTTTGTGGATTTGTTTGTAAGTTTCCCCTGTTCAGCTGGGGGGGGGGTGTTCATGCTACGTGTTACACGTTTGTTGCTTGGGCCCCTCACCTCTATTAGCATGGCCTGTGAACATATGTCATTCTTCAGTGCTGTATCTTATCATAGTTATATATCTGTGTATATCCACACATACACACACACACACACACACACACACACACACACACACACACACACACACACACATGCACATATATATATATATATTTATAAAATTATATATGCATACACACAGATATATATATATATATATATATATATATATATATATATATATATATATATATATATATATATATATATACTGTATATATATCTATCTATATATATATTTATATATATATATATATATATATATATATATATATATATATATATATATATATATATATCTAACGGCATGTGGATGTATGGGTGTCTGCATATGTATATATGTATATGTGGGTATTTATTTATATGTCTATCTATGTATGTATACATTTGTACTACAGAGAGGGGGAGGTATATATCTATATAGTTATGGGTATTTATACAAACACATATACCTCCAAATATTTAGCTACATATTCTGTAATGTTGACTGGTATTGCGGGATACTGTGTTTCGTGTGCATACCAGCCAACCTTATGTGCCACGTACGCTATGTGATACCTACAACTAAATCCGTTAGTGTACACAGAGTCACACGTGACATCTATTGTTAGTACCAGGAATACATTTGTCCCATGCGGGACAACCCACACATTGGGTATTCAACCTTCTTCTACACCCAGGGTTACATAGGTACCCCTGGCTATGTGCATGGTCTATGGTGTGTGCCACACCTGGGATACATGGGGGCTAGGGGGGGCAATGTGTGGTGGTGTGGTAGCTACGGGCCGGTAACCAGGATAGGGGTGGTGGCTGTGTGTGTGCTGTGGGTGGGGGGAAGCAGAACTGTGGGTTATGCATGTATGGGTTGGGGATGGCCTGGGTTGGATGGGCCTGTACTGCTCGGCCAGCCTAGTGGGTGGGGGAGAGGGGTATGTGATGTCGACATGTGACACATAACAGAGGGCTAATTTAATTCCCTATTTCAATGACAGACATCCAATACTATGCGCTTGGTAGTGTATTGCAGGGCAGACGTGTTTGGCTGGGCAGGGAGGTATGCACATCCGTACGTGATGTATATTGTTTGGGGTCTCTCAGGCCCATTGATGGTGCATGTGGACATATATGTTTCTGTTCAGCTACCATTGGTATCTACAGATGTCTGGCCATATATACCTCTGTGGGTATATATATTTGCTTGCATATTTCTAACTATGTTGGAATATACCTACGGAGACATATATCTGCCATTTGATGTGTATATGTGGACATATAAATGTTGACATATATATATATATATATATATATAGATATATATATATATATATATATATATATATATATATATATATATATATATATATATATGTGTGTGTGTAGATGTCAGCATTTGCATGTATATTTGTTCATATATTTGTATATATATGTACATAACTCTGGATATTTATATATATGTATATATATATGTGACTACATCTATAGATATGTTGTATCCTTTTAGATAGTGATATATTTGCACACACACACCCATCTTGCTGTAGGTATACATTCTCTGTACTGTTGCATGACTGGGCTGGGGTTATGTTTCTGACAACATACAATTTCTGCATATTTGGTATGACTTAGTGGTAAATCGGTTCATGTATGGTGTGCATGCACCTGGGTTCTTGCTTTGCAGAAGCTGTTTATTTTGTTGCTGGGCAAAACACCGGCCGTTGGATTTGGTGTGCTTAAGGCACTTTCAAGCAGTTATAAGCAGGTTTGCGCAGAGGTAAGCACTGCTGGCTTCCTGTCACAGTGTCTTACACCCAGTCAGCTTCTCCTTTGCTTAATCTGTGTCGGCAGTGCTTCACCCCATGCAAATGCACTTGCTCACGCTTACTGGTGCTTACATATGTTTACTACTGCTTAGCTGTGCTTACGCCTGCTTGCTGCTGACTTATTCATTATGGTACTGACTCTTCACATGTGCATTTAATGCAGTACTCCAATTCACATTTAAATATTATTTAGTAGGTTGTACAGCAATACAATGTAAATAAATGTTTGTATACAGATTTCAAATGGAATATGGTATGTGCTGCAGTGGAACTCGAACCGGGAATGCCTGCTCATTAGGTGAATGCTCTGCCACTACACTATTGCTGTGTTGTTTTGTTTGCATATATCTTCCTTGTTATCTTTTTCAGCCTTTTAAGCTGCTTTAACCGTAGCTAAGCGATGGGCACACCTGTGCACCTATGGTTAGCTGTACTCAGAGTTTTAAAAATAAATAAAGAGGTTACTTCTTTTTATTTTTATGTCTTGTTGCTGTTGTACACATGGGGGAACATTAGTGGGGATATGCGGACACCTGTGAGTGGTCTCGCTCATTTATTTACACTTTCTGCTGTTCTACTTTGCAGGGGCATGTTTATTCTGAGAGCTCTGCTCTCAGACATACCCCCTGCACTCGTACATGCTCCATGTAGGATTAGCAGTTCAGGCAGCGAGCATTGATTAATATGCATGGCATGCTGCCATCCTCCTCCTAAATGGCCGCTTCCATGCAGGACTAGACTAGTTCTGCACGGAAGATTAGTAAATCCGGGGGTTGGTTATTGCCCACGATACAAATATGGGTTCTGTTCCCATGCTGTTGATTTATTTATAGTAATGTTTATAATGTACATAATACTGAACATTGTAGATTTACATCTGTTTTTCAACATATAAAGACACATTTCACACCACCAGTATAGTTATGTATCACTGACGCCTACAGTGCCTGATGACTACACAGTTCATAGTTATGCATTATACTACAAATATATCACCTTCTCTACCTGTATATGTGTGAATAGTAACTCATAAATAACTTGTTTACTTCATTCCTGTCAATAAAGGGAACATTCTTAATACAGTCCCATTTGTTTAAGCCAAGAGGAATGCTTGTCTGACTGTTTACAGATATGTTTTTAGTGAGTTATGTTTTTAGTTATGTGTTGATAGCTGTTATTTCTTTAGAATACAGTGGCCAATAAAGTGTTGAAAGTTTCCATATTCATCTGTTATCTGCAGGAATATGGATACACACATGCAGTAACGGTTAAGAAATAATGTGTCCTACCTATTAGCTTGGCCTAAAAAGAAACCAGCCAGCATGCCTATATTTTGGCATGCTGTGGTTTCAACTCCATATGAGTAAACATCATTATATTGTTGTTTTTGTCTGTTTCAGAAATTGTGAATATTTCTTTCTACATAACTGTTTATTGATATTAATGTTTATTTTGTGCATGGTTATGAATAGCTTGGCTATTTGTCAAATTCCTAAAAATATCTTCATAATCCATAATGTTCTGTTAGCAGCATCTCTTTAAGTAGAGGGTTATGTGTAAAGCTTGCTTATATGCCTGACAAACAGTTTTATGGAATATGGTATTATTTTCGAAAGTACAAACAAGTGTGGTTTTGTCATTCATTTTTACATTCACTTCAACACATCATCTCGTGGAGATCATCCTTATTTTTTGAGGGAGTCATATGGTCAGACACAGTTGAAATGCAGAAAAGGGAGATACAGTGATGTATGCATTTGATTTGCGATGTGCACTTTGCTAAGGAATATCTGTAAATGTAGTCCTCCCACATACCTTACTGTGTCCCTGATGTACAGCACCCTTTATGTCTATGTTACAGAAGCTACATGACACATGACACTATCCTAGTCTGCGGGATAAAGGTTTTTCAGTTACTGCTATTGGTTGTGTCCACTGTGCTCTCATGAATTCATTCTTGCAAATTATTTACTTGCACATCCAGCACGTGGTCTTTTTTTGAAATCATAAGCCATGATCCATATTAGTAACCCATTCCTGCACATTCATAATCCCAAGTGATTTTACTGCATTCATACCCAGTCTCTCAGGCAAGATGGGTTCGTTAGGCAGGTAGGTGTCAGGGTTAGAATGTGGATGTAGATTCGAGTTGCAGGTTTGAATTTCATGTACTCCAATCTGTCTTCAAAGATATAAAGGCCTATGTGTGTTACATTGTAAAATGTATATGGTGATTGTTGTTCTTCAACAGTAAATGTTTTAGAACCTGATCTGAGCAATGTATATCCCTGTTGTTTGAGGACTACATCATTCATAGTTGGTCTTTTCTTTTTTTAGGTGACAAGGACAGGATACGAAATCATGCACTGTGCATTGAATGGATGTACAGGCTTGAGGAACAGTGGAGGGAAGAGGTATGTTCCTTAATTTTTCAGTTTTGTTACATAAAATATATATGGTCCTTGTCACAGGCCTACATTTTTACATTATCATGTATATTGCATCAAATGTCAGAATAGTCATCCTGCATCAGTAAGGTAAGTGCAATAACCACACTATACCTGTGCTTACAAGTCTGACTGAAATACAAATATTTTCAAATATCATTTAGCAGTAAGCCATGTTTTCTGAAGATAGTTTTTGACATGTAGCCCTCAACCAAAAATGACAGTCAGGTTTGTGTATCTGTCACACATATTTTGAGATAGATGATCGAATTACAAGTCTCTAGTGTTTTGAGTGTCACTTTAAATACATGTGATGGCACACTTATAAATGTGGATATGTTTCCAATGACTGATCTGTTGTGCATAGCCTGCCTGTTCACAGACTGAATGGGTGTCTGCTGTGTCAATATTCACACTGCCGTTGGCAGATTATGTGGCAGGCCCTTCAGTACAGCATTGGTATTGCATCTGCCTCCAACACCTTCGGTGTTTTTGTTGCAATGTTCTTGTATCTTGTGTTTGTGGATACTTGTGCAGATAGGTATTTCTTTGCATTGTGTCATAATCAGCAAGCATCATCACAATGTTTACATTTTACAGGTTACTTATTACTATTAATTGTAGGTAGGCCATGCATACAGTTGTAGCCATACAATACTATTTGTGCAACATATTCTAAATTCTCATGTGTCACAGAGTGTGACTGTGTTTATGATTGAACATTATTACTATCTGTCACTGTTGTATTCCTTATATTGATGTAGGGTCAGCCACTGAACATGCTGCATGGCTTAGATGTTTGTCATATGGCTTGCATATTTTCCATAATATTGTCATCTGACGTCAACTTTGTTTTAACAATGTTAATTGGTGGCTGTTCATATGACTTTTTACATGCAGAGATAATAACTGCTCAGGGAACACATGCAATGGGAAAAGACTGGAAATAATGAAATTCTTTTAAACACTCAGATGGACTGTCTACTGAGGCAGACACTATTATTAAATGCTACAGGTCCCAATACTAATGTAATTGTGTCTTTTACAATCTTTTGTTTTGTCAAACTTCAGTTCAGGTAATGTTTCATGAGGCAGTGTCAGGGCGTGCTTCCATTTAAATATCAGGATATGTTACATGTGCTATGATAGCCATGCTTAATGCTGGCCAATAAACAAATGTTCAGGTCATGTCATGATGTCCACTAGTAAGCTGAGTTATGCATGCCATTGCACATCCTTGATTGATCTGCTCACATTGTATGATGGATACATTCTCCCTGCCATGTTCTGTTATTGGACATGTTCGTAAGTATAGATAAAGTGACATGGGGAAGGTGTTGTGTGGATTAGGAGCCATTCACTAGCAGCAATTGTGTTGATTATAATTGTGCTACTTGTTAACATTTGTACTATTTCAAACTGAAGTATGACTTAAATAAGAACATCAATGTAATACTACATCTTCAGTCTTATATATGTACTTGTAGAGCTCACATGCAGATGGGATGTTAATTAATGTATGTTAGATTGCAGATGTGCACATCAGTTTCATTTTAAAGTCAGCTATGAACTTCATGGGAATATGCAGCATTATAGACATTTGCTTTTCATTGTTATGGTTTTGACTACTGACATACATTGCATATCATGGTACACTGGACTATGGTCATGATGTAGTTTAACATTTCATGAAGACTCTTCTCTACCAATTCATTGTGTCACAGTGGATATGTTATGCAGTCAAGTAATATTAGGTATGCATATGTAATTTCTGTCCTGTGTTGCAATTCATCTTGACAAAGCATGGGACCTGTGGAGGATTGCCAATCAGACATAGACAATGAGCAAATGCCAGACCACTGCTGAAGTCTTCAGATGACGACAACCATGAAGAGGATGAGGATGATGATGAGGAAGCTGAACCAGCAACTGTGCAGGCCATCATGCCTGCAACACCCTGGAGGGGATAACACCAGGCACAATGGAGAGACAGTAACTGGAAAGATATCTGGGAAGTTATGACCAATGTGTTTCAAATACAGATGAGGGATATGATGGGGAATTCTTTCTAGGACATGGCACAGACTATGTGTGACTCATTCAGGAAGATAGCCGAGAGATCATTTGCGATGTTCATCCCCATCAGGTAGTCCCTGTAGTCCATAAGTATTGTCTGCGTGCTTCAATTGCATTATACTGTCAGCATGCTGCTTGCCATATTGCATGCATAACATGTATCTGCCATGATACATGTGCAAACATACAGTGCAGATACAGTTGTGTAACATTTAATTATCTTTCAGTGTGTGCATGACACACATTAACATATTACACTTTCCTCCCATGTTCAGCAGTTCATGCATTGTGCCAGTTAACCTACAGCTAGCACTTCATAAATTACTCTGCAAAGACGTGTTTCACTGAGGAAAACTGACAGACAACACATATTGTCTGTTTTCTAGCATTACCACTGTGCTATGGTCAAGATTTGTGTATTTCCATATCATGTATGTGCAATAGAAGGACATGTCATTGTCCTTGTGTTTTGGATGACAGCTGTCATGCTGTTCCACTGGCATGATGAGTTCATGCTGGCCATGTGTTGGTAATGCTGATGCCATGTGGGGTCATATAAAGGTATGTCATAACTATGGGAAGTCCTCCTTTTCTGATTGCATTCAGTGCCAATTTAACATTAATGTATATACAGTGGTGAGGATAATTTATTCAGTAACAGTACAGTATGCTATGTTTGCTGTATGTTACATTTCCATATCCAATCCTTATTCACATAAGTTCACACATGCCAGCAATATTTGTACACATTAAATGATGATTGTGCATGTCTCCATACATACTCCGATCCATGCTGAAACACTATTGTACCTTTGACATGTGAGCATTCCCTGACCTATTGCTAATGTGGTGTAATGATGGTCACAGTAGTGTCCTCTGCTCAGTAATGAGCAGAGTGCATGACATACACCTGTGGTTGTTTATTCCACATTGGCATGACAGTATATGTGTATGTGCTTGACATTCTTAGCTTGCTTACCTGTTCCCATTGATGTTACATGATTGCATGTTACTGTGTATGTGTGAGTTATACATGCCCATTTTGGTGGGCATCAGCAATGCAGTCTGCTCATGTAACATATATTTGCCATTTGCTTAAAAGGATTTCGGGTTGGCTTCAACAGCGCTGTGTGTGGTGTACCTATGCATTTTCAAAATGTAACTGTACCTTGTTGTCCTGCTTTATCATTGTCTTCCTCAATGTGGGCCCAGAGTGTTCTCCTCCCATCCACCTTCATATTTATGTAGTCTATTTTGCAGATATGTTTGCCTTTGTTGCAGTTATTGCCCATTGCAATGTATTACATTTTTGACATGGTCAACATGTGCCAAATGTATGGCCATTTTACACATGCAGGACATCTGCACACAAGTCATTGGCTACTGCTTGCAATACATCCTTGTTCTCATTATACTTGTGTTAACTGGTGTACACTGTTGAATTTCTTGTACGCAACCTGATATTTTTTAAGTTATAGTGCTAGATTGTGCAAATATTCATATATGTCATTGGTGTGTGTATGCGTATCAACATTGCTTTCATGTACATTCCATTTAGACAACTGATAATCATACATGTAGCCCTACATCTATATGTTGCCTTTGCATATGTGTGGCACATACATGTATTCCATTACACATTTGTTTGGGTTGTGTACACTTACTTGTGTATTTAGCAGACATTTTGCTGCTTTGCTGTAATGCTGCTGTTTGGCACTGTGCTTGGTTATTTGCCTTTCACATGAATGGTCTAAGATTCAGCTCTGTCCTCTGCTGTGGTTAACTAGCATTCCTAGATCTACCTTTGCTCATCTGTGATGTTGCTTGGCTTACACTTAAACTGTTGACAGACTACTTGGATATGTGTTTATTTATCCAACGTGTACTGTGATCCTTATTTATTACCCTACAACACATCTGCCATTAGTCATATACATCCAGGTATGACTGCCACACACTTTGCAACATGTAATGTGATAGTGCATAGGTAGATATGTTTTTCTGCATTTCACCATGGCTGGTATGCATCCCCACCCGGTTTGACAACTTTCTATTGCCCATGTTGTATAGTGTGCCATCTGTGTAACTTACCTGTCCTGTATGTTAAATACTGAGCTTCAAGAATGTAACCACAGTGTACCCTACTGGAAAAGAACAGAATGTTTTATGATTATGTTTATCTCTCAGTTTCACTGAAGGAGACAGGATGCCTAGAGCTGGAAGGATCTTTCTATTGTCTTGAAACAGGAATAATTACTAGGTTTAAAATGTAAAGTGTTTTTATTGCTCTGTGATTTCCTAGCAGCTGCACATCTGAGAGATATGTATTTCTGACACAGAGGTGCTAAATTCTAAGAATCTGTTTAGCTTGGGAACTGAAGGCAGGTGACAAAGAGTAATGTAATCTGAGATAACCCAGCAGCAATGTTGATTATTAATTTAAGAACTCTCTCAGAGACTGTGCATTTTGTATTTGCCTTTGGACCTGGAAACATCGTCTCATCAGCACTTGCCTTGCTAATAGTAAGTAACCAGGGTACAGTAATCTCTTTTAGATATAGATAGGAATATAGGAAATATTAGTTTAGATGTTTTCTGTATTTATTTGAGACTGTCCTCCAATGTTGTTTTAAAATATTTCCTGTGATTCTGAACTCAGTAGTCACTGTGTTGAGTTATTAAGTAATGTCTTGTTCTTTTATTATTTATTATTAAATATATTTAAACTTTTTAATTGTGGCTGGTTTTTTAGAGCTATTTAAGCTCCTACAGTACTTGCATATATATTTGATGATACTGTATGGGCCACTCCAATAGCATTGGCCTTGGTCACACTTACCATTTGGATAATAGTAACATTACACAGTAAAATTGGTCACCTCTGTAAGGGCTTTATAGCAACTGATAAAGAGTTGGTTGGTGGCAGTGATAACTACCTTCTAGTCTAGGCAGAAGGGGGCATAGCTAGTAAACCTGTGCCAACCTTTCCCAGGAGTATGTGTGTTTGTATATAAACCAAATCTCAAAGTCTGTATGTCAGCTACTTGGGCAGGGGCACAAAGCACTTGTTGGACAGAGATGGTGTTGGAGGTTGCTGCTCAGCTGAGATCTTAACCCTATAGCTGTGCCAGTGGGGAGTCTTATTGGGGATCTGGAAAGACAGAGGGAGAAACCAGCCCCAGACTGACTGTGATCTCTGTGTGCTCTTAAGAGAAATTGTACTTTACTGTGTGTGTACTTGTCATCCTCCCAATGTGTACTTCCCTCACTGTTGCCAGTGATGAGGATTGAGGCTCCTTGATTACTGGGGCAGTGCAGGGGCATGACAGTCATGTGTTGGGATATTTGTTCTATGGGTATACCTGTTGTGATGGCCTTCTCCTCCTCTTTCCCTATCTTTACCTTTCCTTCTATTCTTAAAAAAATAGCCTATTCCCATCAAAGATCTCTCTAGTGCATCCTCTTCTTCCCCCATATCCACATCTTTTTTTCTATCTCCCAATTTCCTTGGGTCTGTATGTTATCTGTGTCCACCACACAAGTCCCACACCCATTGTTAGCTAATGTTAGTTGTGGTGACGAGACCATGATTGTTCTTCACCTTTATTTATTTTTTTATTAGAAATCTTATGGATTCTGTCAAAATCTGTAACTAATAGCTAGCTTATTTTAATAATAACATACTTATGGTGATATTCTGTAGTTATCTTTAAGCGTCCTGGAGAGATTCTGTTATATATATATATGTGTTTATGACTGTCAGGCTGCTTGGATTATGAGATTCTTTCTGTAACATTGTTAATATACATCATGCTGTGATAGCGATTTTTCATTACTTATGGATTACTTGCGAGTAGTTTACAATGCACCATTACTACTGATATACCGTTGTGTGCCGAGATACTCAGAGTTCATTGTGGCATATTTGCATATTACATTGTTATCCACAACTTTGCTGTTGATATCGGTGTAAAGCACCACATTCCTCAAACGTTACAGAATCCGTCCCATCCATCCCTGGCTATTGTAGCTTTCAGAAATGAATGCTGATACTTCACCTAGACTGAAGTGAAAGTGAGAATGTATTCACTGTGTGGGTATAACTACAGTAAGTTGTGTGTGTGTGTGTGTGTGTGTGTGTGTGTGTGTGTGTGTGTGTGTGTGTGTGTGTGTGTGTGAGAGTGTGTGTGTGTGTGTGTGTGTGTGTGTGTGTGTGTGTGTGTGTGTGTGTGTGTGTGTGGGTGTGTATCTATATGGGTCTAGGACTATTCACTGAAAGCACATTTCACTGAAACACATTTGACTGCACAATTCACTGAAAGCTCAATTCACTGAAACACATTTCATTGAAAGTTATATATGGCCTTTTCCCCACTGTAGTGTGACCCTGGAGTTAGTATATATAGTAAGTGGGTGTTGTGGGGTGTGGGGGCATAGCCCCCCACCTATTTTAAATATTTTGAACTATATACATGGATACTTCAATTCCAATAATTTACTCTTTTCTGAGCATAATATATATCCAAACTATGTTGGTGGCTATGGTCCCCACACCCCCCAGTGTGTGGGGCGGTGCCACCCACACACACCCTTACTATATATACTAACTCCAGGGTCGCACTACAGTGGGGAAAAGGCCATATATAACTTTCAGTGAAATGTGTTTCAGTGAATTGTGTTTTCAGTGAATTGAGCTTTCAGTGAATTGTGCACAGTCATTTGACTTTCAGTGAAATGTGCTTTCAGTGAATAGTCCTAGACCCACCTATCTATATATTTATATATATATATATATATATATATATATATATATATATATATATATATATATTTATATATTTTTTTTCTTTTTTTCTTCTTCAACAATGAGTTGAGGGGGTTGCCAGTAGGGAATTGCATGGGGCATCAGATAACCTGGACTTGTCTAGCTCAATGCAAACCATACCTCTCAACATCTTAGAGCAATAAATCTGGAGAAAGACACAAATAGTGGGAGGACAAAGGTCCCACAATAGGGAAACTTTTTAAATACTGCTAAAAACTTAGAAAGTTGATAGAATAACAGATTTTGTATTAGCATGAATTTTCTGAATGATATGAAGTCTGAAGCTCAAATGTGTGACATTATTTTCTGACTTCAGTCTTCAATGAATTGCCTGTGATTCATCAGAAAACCAAAATTTTATGAGAAACAGGCCCAAAATATGAGGCAAAAATATGGACATTCTGCAAAAATCTGGACAGCTGAGAGGTATGATGTAAACTCTGAAACAACCTTTGCTATAAAGGAAGGATTTGCTCTTAATATAACGCTGTCTTTGTGAAAAAATGAAGGAATGACGTACCATAACAACATGTAATTCAGATACTTATTTTGCATAAGTTAGAATAATCAAGGAGTAACACTGTTTTTCAAATAAGAGCTTCAAATATCATAACTATTTGAGCTGGTTCAAAAGGAAACAATATAAGTTTTTACAATACAGAAAACATCCCAAACGGAGCCACCTACCATCTAGGTGGATAGGTATTAAAAAAAACAAAACAAAACAAAAAAACTGTTTCACTCAAGGTAGCGTAAAGGGGGGGGGGGTTAACTAAGGATAGACAAGCAAACATGGCCAGAAGTTGAATCTTGATGGATGAAAAGGAAAGGTCAGAGGATAATCATGCATGCAAATTCTGCAGAAAGAAATAGTCTAATACTCAAAAGAATCTTGGTTCTTGTCATGTCACTAACAAGAGAATCTTTTCCATTTATCCATATATGATTTTGTATTAATGGGTTTCTTCTGCATCCTTTAATACCTGCTGTACACCCTCAGAAATAAGGTGCCTTAAAGGTGCTAAAATTCTTTCATCTGGGTAGTCAGTTGAAGAAGTTGATGCCTGGGAATAAATATCAAACCCCTTCCATCTTCTGTGAGTAAGTTCATTCTGTCTGGAAGTATGTGATAATGGTCCTTGGCTAGTTTTAAAAGATGGAAGAACACTGATGCTTTGGCCAAAGGTGAGTTGCAATAATTATCCTTAGAGAATCCTTCTGCACCTTTGGAAGAACCCTAGTTATCAGATGAATGGGTGGAATGGCATCCAGAAACATTTTTGACCATGGGAATGAAAAGTACTTTTCTTCCAGGCCTGTGTGGAAGGAGTTCTGGAGCAGAAGTTCTTTAACTGTTTGTTGTGGCTGAAGGCAAACAGTTCTGCTTGTAGAGTTCTCCACTGATAGACCAGTTCTTGAAAGATTATTGGGTGCAACTTCTATTTGATAGGGTCTATCCCGGTCATGCTCAGTTTGTCTTAATATGTTTTGCACAGACAAAATGTAGGTAGCATTAGGGGTAGGTTAAACTGAGTCTCTAATTCTCAGATTACAATAGCCAGTCTGCAAAGTGGACTGGAAATGGTTCCCTCTTGTTTGTTTATGTACCACATCACTGTAGTGTTGACTGTGATTACTAGTAGAGGGCTTAGAGTCCAAAGGTCGGTCAGAGATTTGAGTGCAATTGTTATAGCCATCATTTCTTTAATGTTTATGTACCTTAATTAGTCTTGATTGTTCCAGAGGCCTTAGACTTTCACCATCTTGGACACAGCTTACCAAACAAAGTCTGATGCATCTGTAGTTACAAACTGAGTAGTGTTTGTAAGGGAAAAGGGAGAGCTGGGCAGAGAGACAACCGATTCATGTTAGAGTAACACCTTTTTCATAATTCCCAACACTGGAATTTGAAATGAAAAGGAGTGTTGCAGTTGAGTCCAAACTGATATGACAAACCATTGAATATTTCTCATGTGAAGTCTGGAACAAGGAGTCATATGAATAGTAGAGGCCACGAAAATCAGAATTTTGATATATTCTTTAGGAGATATCAAAGTCTGTTTTGAAAATATCAGAAACTGTTCCTTGTATCATTTCACTTTGTCCTGGAGAAGAAAAAAAGCAATTATCAGTAATGTATCTAGTGGACATTCCAGAAACACTATCCTGTGAGACAGAATGAGAGAATGCTTGTTTAGCTTCACCTGAAAACCTAGGGCGAGAAAGAAGTTTTTTAACTCAAGTCAAAAATTCTTGACAACTTCCAAAAGAATCTGCAAAACTGAGTCATCTAAATATGGGAAAATGTGAATTCCTTGCAACCTGCCATAGATGATTACATGAGCCTGGCACTTTGTAAACACTTTTAAAGCTGTAGCCAAACCAATGGATAAAGCAGAAAACTGCAAATGTTCTAGACACATACAATGTAAAAAAGGGTGTGAACTCTTTGGGAAATAGAATGTGATATAAATGTTTAGTAAGAAAGGTCTAGGACAGGTCTCTAGGTTCCTTCTTTTGTTGACACCATAAAGATCCTTGAATAAAATCCTTTCCCTCTTTGTCCTGGAATAATAGGTTCTATACATACATGCATACATACATATATACAAATATTCAAACACGGGCATTAATGCCCTTCTAGCTTGCCAATATACCAACACACTTGTACCCATAATAAGTGTCCAGGTTGTTCTTAAAAAATATCTAAATTAGTATTTGCGTTAATGTAATTTGATAGTCTGTTCCATGCATCAGCTACTCTGTCAGAGAACCAGTTAGTACACTTCTCATTCCTATAGAATCTTCTACATAGGTTATCTGATGATTCTTTAATACTTTTTGACAACCTCAAACATTCCCAGAGGTAATTGTCTCCAAATGCCCTATATAGTTGAATAATATCTCATCTTAAATATTAGTAAGAGACACTGTACAAGTTCAGATATTTTAGTCCTTCATAATAACTTAAATTTTCACATCCATGGAAACCCTTGGTATATTTCCTTTGTACTTTTTCCAGTTTACTCATGCTTGTTTTCTTATAGGGTTTCCATATTGTTATTCCATACTCAAGTCTGGGTCTAATGTAACTAACAAACAATCACTTCATCATTTTTGATTTCCTAGCCTTTATAAATCTTTTTATACAACCTATAGTTCTATAACTATCATTAACCAATTGGTTGATATGATTTGAAAAAACTTATAGCTGTATCTTCCCATATACCCAGGTCCTTAAATGAGTCTACAGTTTCAATCACTGTGTGCTGTACTAAATATTTACCTTTCAATTTATGCCTTCCAAATCTCATATGCTTAGTTTTTGATGTATTTATCAGCATGTTATCTATAAACCCCTGATACAGCATTTATCTAGAATAGGGGGAACAGGGAGGTTTGATAACTTGTATAAAGAGGAATCCATTGAAAAAGAAGAAGGGAGTCCCATTGCCAGTTGCAGCCATTTTGAATGATTCTTAGAACTCAAATGTCTGCAGGTATCTGGTATCACAGAGGAAAGACAGACAAGCCACTTGAAACTTTAAAAAGTCACAAAATATGCTAAACAACCGTGGGAATAATCCGTTTATTGCAAATCCAGTAAAATAAAGCGCTTTTCGTCTGATAGGTGTAGGAACTTCATCAGATAAAAACCAGATCAAATAATGCAGTTTAAATATTAGGAGCACTTAGTCAGCTGATACATCAGTATTAAGTATTAAAGCAGTATCTCCCATATATCAGGTTTGATTTAAAAACTCTCTTTTGTTATTTAAAATACAATATAAACAATAGTTTAATTTGGATTTACTAGAACTATTCTAGTCTAAATAAATAAATGCTGGTAAAAATTTTATTAAACAAGCAGCAGCAACTAAAACAAACACATTTTAAAATATTTATAATTACTATATATCCTATTAACAGCAACTTAGTTCCATATTATATATTGCACATAAAGTGTGTGTTCATGTTGTGAAAATACATACATATATTTATATCCCCTTACATAAGCCTATCTTCGAAGGCTCTTGAGTTTTAATATATCCATAATGGAACACATATCATTAAGACCCGGCCAGTTATATGCATATAATCTGATCTGCCATAACAATTCTTGTCTTTCTAATTCTATTTTTATTGGACCCCCTCTTATATTAGGCATTAGTTGATCCAAAATCCAAAACTTAAATATATGTGTGGGATATTCTAACACATGCTTAGCTAATGCATTTTCTTGCTTAAGTCTATTTATATTGTAGGTATGTTCGTAGATTCTGTCTCTTAATCTATGAATAGTTTTGCCTACATAGAAACATGGGCAAAACTGGCATTTAGCTAAGTAAACCACCATTTTGGAATTACAGTTGAATTTACCCTTACTTCTTAAATCAAAATTATTAATAGTTACAGAATTACTCATTAAAATATATTTACAATAAGGGCAAGAGCCACAATTATGCATACCTTTTGTATTGGTATTATTATTGCTATTATTTATACCTTGCAAAATTTCTTTAAAATTTCTATCTCTTCTAACCATAACTTTTGGTACTTCCCCTAATTTCTCTATTAGTTCTTTACTTTCCTTCAAGATGTTCCAATTTTTAAATCTTTTAGGTAATAAAAATCAGAGTTAAAAGTCAAGGTGAGACTATACTCAAAATAAGAGATTTTTTCTTTAGTTAATTCATTTAAAGCAAGGTCCGTTATTCCACAATTAGAGTTTCCAGAAATATTCAGTGCTGTTTCCTGAATTTGTACTTCTATAATTCCTCTTACAATTGGTTTATAAATACCTCTACTTCTCTTCTCTTGAATTTCATCTATGATGTTATCTAAAAATGCATTTGGGTATGCTCTTCTAAGGAACATATCCCTAAGGTTTTTACATTCTTCATTAAAGTCATCCTCTCTTGAAATCATTCGTGCTGCCCTTACCAATTGTCCCTTCACTACTGACTTTTTTTGGAACATAGGGTGGGCACTTGAATAATGCAAAAAAGCATTAGAATACGATGGCTTTCTATAAATTCTTGTTTCATACTTTTTATCAGTATTATTTTTAATCAAAAGTACGTCAAGAAATGCAATTTGTTTCTTTTCAAAATTATATGTAAATTCTAAGAAGTCAGTGCTTTCATTTAAATACCTTACAAGATCTTGCGCCTTATTTTGGTTTCCCTTAAATAATATAAATATATTATCTAGGTATCGAGTATAGTATTTAATTTGGGAATTTATATGTTCCTTACTAAATATATAGTACCTTTCCCAATAATTCATAACCAAGTTTGCGAAACTTGACCCGCAGGGTGAACCCATTGCCACCCCGCTCTTTTGATGAAAAAAGTTATTTTTAAATGTTATATAGTTATGTGCTAGTACTATATTTAATAATTCTTCTACCAAGACTAATTCAGATATCGGTGCACCTTTTTCTTTTAGATTCGGTATTACCCACTCAATACCCAGTTCTTGTGGTATGAGGTGTAGAGGTCTTTTACATCAATTGTAAGTAAATTATTGTGTTCATCAAAGTTTATTTCATTAATTTTTTCTAGAAATGACCAAGAATCCTTACTTATGCATGTTTCAGAACTTACATATTTCTTAAGAATCCCATCAAATACCTTTGCACAAGCGTAAGTTGCGCTATTCCTGCCATCCACTATGGGTCTCAGGGGTGGATTACTCAGATCCTTATGTATTTTTGGCACACCGAATATAATGGGAGCAATAGGTGATGGCATAATTAAATAGTTATATAAATCCATATCAATTCTCTGTGCTATAAATATGTCATTTATATAAATTTTAATCCTATTTTTAGCTTGATTATATTCATTTATAGACACTTCATCATAAGATTCAGATGACAACATAACTTCAATTCTATTTTCATAGTCAACCTGGTCCATGAAAACCAGACCTCCCCCCTTGTCTGGTTTCATAATACGGACCTTAGTTTCCTTCAAATATTGCATCCAATTTAGTTCTTCATTTGTAAGATTATTTCTACTTCTATTATTTTTTCTCAAATAATCCATGTGTCTAAAATCAAGCTCACACATTTTTTCAAATATGTACAGAGAATATGCAATGGTGGATTGTAAGTACTTGAAATTCTATATTCATTTCTATTCATTTTACTCATATTGCCTAACAAAACTGCCAAATTTAACTTTCTCACAAACATTTTCAAGTCCAAAATAGAGTTTGTAATATTTGATCTTTTAGTGGGAACAAATGTGAGGCCTTTCGCCAGCAAATTAGCCAGCTCAACAGGGACATACACCGAAGAGTAGTTGTAAATGGAAAAATCCCGCTCAGAGTTTTTAATAATCAGAGGGGTATTATCCGGAACTCCATAATTTATTTCCATTTGTTGTGTTTTCTTCTTTGGTTCTGCTTGGTTTGGGTTCTCCCCCTCTGAAAACCCTGTTGATTATTGCCCCACTGATTATTATTAGACTGGAAGTTTGGTCTAGATTGATTTTGCAAACGTTGACTTCTGCGGGGCCTCTCATCACCATTAATGTCCCCAGTATTTGGAGAAACAGTTTGTGAGTTACTGTTGGAACATGCCCCTTGTACATTGTTACTTATTTCCATATTCTGACCAGTACTATCAGAATTGGAATAATTTTGGGCATTTCTAAATTGTGGGTTTGAATTATTAAATATAGTACTAGCACATAACTATATAACATTTAAAAATAACTTTTTTCATCAAAAGAGCAGAGTGGGAATGGGTTCACCCTGCGGGTCAAGTTTCTCAAACTTGGTTATGTATTATTGGGAAAGGTACTATATATTTAGTAAGGAACATATAAATTCCCAAATTAAATACTGTACTCGATACCTAGATGATATATTTATATTATTTAAGGAAAACCAAAATAAGGCTCAAGCTCTTGTAAGGTATTTAAATGAAAGCACTGACTTCTTAGAATTTACATATAATTTTGAAGAGAAACAAATTGCATTTCTTGACGTACGTTTGATTAAAAATAATACTGATAAAAAGTACAAAACAAGAATTTATAGAAAGTCATCGTATTCTAATGCTTTCTTACATTATTCAAGTGCCCACCCTATGTTCCAAAAAAAGTCAGTAGTGAAAGGACAATTGGTAAGGGCAGCATGAATGATTTCAAGAGATGATGACTTTAATGAAGAATGTAAAAACCTTAGGGATATGTTCCTTAGAAGGGCACACCCAAATGCATTTTTAGATAACATCATAGATGAAATCCAAGAGAAGAGAAGTAGAGGTATTTATAAACCAATTGTAAGAGGAATTATAGGAGTACAAATTCAGGAAACAGCACTGAATATTTCTGGAAACTCTAATTGTGGAATAACGGACCTTGCTTTAAATGAATTAACTAAAGAAAAAATCTCTTATTTTGAGTATAGTCTCACCATGACTTTTAACTCTGATTTTTATTACCTAAAAGGTATTGTATTTAAAAATTGGAACATCTTGAAGGAAAGTAAAGAACTAATAGAGAAATTAGGGGAAATACCAAAAGTTACGGTTAGAAGAGATAGAAATTTTAAAGAAATTTTGCAAGGTATAAATAATAGCAATAATAATACCAATAAAAAAAAGCATGCATAATTGTGGCTCTTGCCCTTATTGTAAATATATTTTATTGAGTAATTCTGTAACTATTAATAATTTTGATTTAAGAAGTAAGGGTAAATTCAACTGTAATTCCAAAATGGTGGTTTACTTAGCTAAATGCCAGTTTTGCCCATGTTTCTATGTAGGCAAAACTATTTGTAGATTAAGAGACAGAATCTACAAACATACCTACAATATAAATAGACTTAAGCAAGAAAATGCATTAGCTAAACATGTGTTAGAATATCCCACATATATATTTAAGTTTTGGATTTTGGATCAACTAATGCCTAATATAAGGGGGGTCCAATAGAAATAGAATTAGAAAGACAAGAATTGTTATGGCAGATCAGATTATACGCATATAACTGGCCGGGTCTTAATGATATGTGTTCCATTATGGCTATATTAAAACTCAAGAGCCTTCGAAGATAGGCTTATATAAGGGGATATAAATATATGCATGTATTTTCACAACATGAACACACACTTTATGTGCAATATATAATATGGAACTAAGTTGCTGTTAATAGGATATATAGTAATTATAAATATTTTAAAATGTGTTTGTTTTAGTTGCTGCTGCTTGTTTAATAATGTTTTTACCAGCACTTATTTATTTAGACTAGAATAGTTATAGTAAATCCAAATGAAACTATTGTTTATATTGTATTTTAAATAACAAAAGAGAGTTTTTAAATCGAACCCAATATATGGGAGATACTGCTTTAATGCTTAATGCTGATGTATCAGCTGACTAAGTGCTCCTAATATTTAAACTGCATTATTTGATCTGGTTTTTATCTGATGAAGTTCATACACCTATCAGATGAAAAGTGCTTTATTTTACTAGATTTGCAATAAACGGATTATTCCCATGGTTGTTTGGCATATTTTATCACAGAGGAAAGTTAAGGGTGAGGAAATCACATATCTCTCAACTGCCCAGAATGTCTAAAATTTTTACTTCATATTTGTGGAATGTTCCTTAGAAATGTTTTAATTTTCTAACCAATCACTGTGGATTGAAATTGCTAAATAATGACAGACCTTAGAGTTTTATACTTCCTATCCTTGAGAAAATGCACACTAATGTAAATCTAGCAAATTTCTAATTTTATAAGAGCAATATTTAAAATTCATCCATGAATTTTGGGCCTTTGCACCCGATATCTTTGGCTTTGTCCATATTTATTGACTTAGTTGAGAGGTATGAAGAGTGATATAGTCTGTCTATTATCTAAGGTTGTCCTTGGTTTTTGGGAGGATCCTCCTTTCTTGTTTGAACCTTCTTGCCATTGCTTTTTGAAGTTTTGCTTTGTTGGAAATACTTATTTGGTTTCCTGAAAAACAAACTTGAACTGGAAGAAATGTTTATATTATATTTTGGCAAGGAGGTTTAAAAATTCTGGATAACCTACTAAATTAATTTTCTACCTTTCCTGCAACCTTTTAAGAACTTCAACTGAGGAAGGGCCAAATAACAGCTTTTTATCCAGAAGATCATTCAGGATCTCAGTTTTGACATCCTCTGGTAAATTCAGAAGTAGCCAGGCAAATCTTTGTTCTACTGACCCAGTGATAGCTGCTCTGGAAACAGCATCAACAACATCATGAGCACATTTTAAAGATTGTTTGGTTACCTAAGACACAGGGGATACCAATGAATTTAGAGGTGCTTTGGCTCTAAAGAAATGACACATGAGCCTGACAATTCATTATTCCGAAGGTTAAAGTGGAAAAAGAATAAACTTTGTACTCAACCTATCAAAGCTTTTCCTATCTTGTCAGAATGAATAATGTTATCTTCCACAAGGAATTTGGATGAAGATGATTTTTGACAGAGACATTACTGCAGGATCTGAGCAAGAATTAGAAAAAAAGGTATTTGTTGGACTGGCGAATGTAATATAGTTTATTCAGACTTTCTGGGAGCAGGTGGCTGACTGTCGCGTAATGCTGGCCACAAATAAATTATCCTCTAAGTCTGGTAACACAGGAGGAACAGCTAAGTGGAGGAAAATCCACCTGTAACAAATCATATCTTTGCTGGAATTCTGATATTTCTTTTGTTGCCACTAAAACAAGCCCATTATTCTGACAATAGTATCATAAAATACAATTTTCCAGGAAGGAGAATCTGAAGAATACCTGTGCTAGGAGTCAGATTCCCCATGTTGTGAAATGAGAATCAAGAAACTTAGTCTAAATCTAAATTCTGTCCCCCAGACTGAAGATCAGAATATGAGAGGGAGGAATTTCATTTCTTTTTAATGAGGGAAAGATCAGCATGTAAAGACTGAAAGGATTTAAATAAGCCTTTAGCAAAGCCCAGCCAATCCTCCTTATCTGCTTTAGAAAAAGAAAAATGACTAACCTTATCTTACCTTTTTCTGGGAGTCCCCTCAGGAAATGAGTGGCTTGAATAATGGCCCCTTCCATGGGAATGAAGCTCCCCAGAGTGGCTTAGTGAAGGATAATCCTCCAGTGTCTCCCCTGATGCCAATAAGAGTGGTGTTCCCTTACCTGATAAGAAGCTGAACAACCACAGATGACGTACTTGTATCTGGTCCTCAGTGGATTCCCAAGGAGCAGTACCAAAGTGATCAAGATAAAGTGATGAGTGGTCCACAAAACAATAGATTGCCACAGTGGAGTCACCAATTGGCAGCTAAGGTGAAGGTGAAGCTGGATTCAAGACCAAAACCCCACAGATAACTTTTCTCATCTTGGTGCTTGGGAAGAGAACAATTGATTTATTGGAACCCAGGTCTATATCCTTGCTGCAAAATGTATCTGACAAGCAATTAGTTAAACTTTGAAGAGTTGGTCTCACCTCCTGACAGGAAGGTTAAGTTCTGAGTTAAAATGTTTTGGTGATCAAAGGCAAGAAAAAACAAACTGCTACTAAACTACCACAGCTCCTGATGCCAAACAGCAGGACTAAACACCTCCCAAACACACGTATGCTTGTTCTGGAAGTCAAAGGCAAAAACAACAAGTTGCTACCAAGCCAACACAGTTCCTAATTTCAAGCAGCAGAATTAAACACCTCCAATAAGTACAGTCAGAGAGGTGAAACTCATCAAAGATGAACTCAGCCAGATAGCTAAACTCACTGAAGCAGGTCTTTTTAAATTCCAAAGGGATAAGCAAACAAGACGCCAATAAACGAACGACTTCAATTTTATTAAGCACCATGATACTGGTTTTCGTCGGTGCCCTGCACCAACTTCTTCAGACTTTGAAAAATAACAACTCACACTTAAGTGCTGCTACATTTAAAGCCATTGCAAGCAAAGTCTATTACAAAACACACCCTCCAATTACCTTAAAGGAACAGGCACAAGTATCTTCAATCTAAATAAAATGTTCCTATCCCATAAACACACAATATAAAAAGTTGTATGTGATATAAAATATACAACTGTAAAACTAATACTGTTCCTTACATAGCACTTAAATAATGCAATCGAAAGTTAATTATATTATAAAAGCACACTTACTTTGAACCAAATACGCGCAATAACACTGACACATTAAAATAAATAAAAAGCATGCCATAATATTTCAAATATTGATAAAAAGACATTCCATCTACCAAACATGGCATAAAATATATATCAAGATTGCTCAGCTGGTCCTATGTCCAAATTACACCCGATGTTATACCCCCCATACATCATCTTTCCAAATTCCTCAGCTTAAGGACACAGCTGATAGATAACATACTATTGAGGCCGGGGTGATGGTAGGCTTCAAGTCTCAACTGCCACATAAGCTCCTTCATTTCTAATTTCAGGGATTCAGTCCCCCCCAATTCACATAGTTCAACTGGTCAATGATCATAAATGTAAAATCATGGCCAGGGTGATTGTAGACATGACTTGCTAGGGCATTCTCCAGTTTAATCTTCTTCATGGCATATAAATGTTCATACATACATTCATTCAATCTCCTGTCCGTCTTGCCCACATAAAAAGCTGGGAATGATGAACAAGAAGTGAGATACACCATGTGTGTCGATGAACAGTTGTATCTCCCTTTGATAAGGTACTTGGTGTCCCTAATCATGAAATATGTGCCCGACCTCACATATCTACAATGTTTGCACATATTGCACTTATACATGCCAGCTCTTGGAATCATGTTGCCACCTTTCCTTTCTAACATGTTCTTGATATTCAGACCCCTCCTGAATGTAATCTTCGGGGCTGGCCCTAAATTATTGGGTCCTGTTAGTTCAGTTGGCAACAAACCCCAATTTTTCTGGATGATTGACACTATAGCTCTAGCATCCATGCTAAAGGTAGTAATGAAACTGCAATGGTATACACCTCTAATTTGGCTGTCACCCCTGGGGTAGCTATTCTCCGAGACAGAGTGACCCAAAATGGGTTAAAAATAGCCCATTTCCCTTCTGGATCTAACCTCTAGACACAAATCCATAACCAACTCCTCAGGATAGCCCCTACATAAAAACAAATTCGATATGAACCGGCACTCTTCCTGGAAGTCACCATTTCTTGAGACCATTCTGGCTGCCCTCACAAATTGGCCTTTTACTATTGATCTCTTCTGGAAGGCCGGATGTTCACTATCGAAATGCAAATAAGAATTGGAAAAAGTGGGCTTGCGATGAATGTTGCCTAAAAACTGGTTCTGGTTGCTGTCCTTGAATAGTTCCACATCTAGGTATGCTATTCTGTCTGTGTCAAAAGTAGAGGTAAACTTTAAGAAATGCGTGGACTTGTTGAACATCTCCACAGAAGAGTCACCCTTGAGGATGATACAAATGTCGTCCAAGAAACGGGTATATAAGGATACTCATTCTAGGAAGATAGAGTTAGTAAACACGAATTCCTTCTCCCAATGGGGCATGACCAAATTGGCCACACTCGCCCCACATGGTGAGCCCATGGGGACTCCAACTAACTGATGGAACCATCTATCATTGAAGGAGAAGTAGTTACATGTTAAAATGATGTCCAATAGGTCTTTTACCATTGAAGTTTCACTCGCTGGTGCCTGCTTTGTGATCATTTCCAACTCAATCCATTCCACCACTACATCATGTGGAATGGATGAGTACAGGTCAACAACATCTACCGTCAGAAAGTGGTAATCAGGACTGCATGAAATGTTTTTCACCTTCCCCCAAAAGGACCAGGAATCTTTAGAAATATAAGATTCACTAGCCACATATTTTTTTAGAATGTGATCCACAACTTTGGCTGCTGCGTATGTTACATTCCATCTAGCACTCACTAACTGGCGCATGGGAGGGTCTCTAATGTTTTTGTGGATTTTCGGGTTCCCAAACAAAACAGGCGATGCACAGTAAATGAAGCTGAAAATTTCCTGGTGAATGGATTCATTAATAAACATGTCTTCATAATAAGACCGAACTCTTGCCAGATTTCCATTCAACTCATTCTTGGACACCTCTTGGTAAGTTTCAGAAGACAAAATTGCTGACATTCTGTTGTTATAATCATCTATGTCCATTGCAACCAGGCCGCCTCCCTTGTCGGGTTGCATAATTCTGACTGAAGAGGCACATAATTCATCAAAATCTGCCCTTTCTTCTTTGGTAATATTAAAATGCATCACAGACCTAGACTGTAGCAAATGTCAAAAATCCAGATCACACATTTGCTCAAATACCCCCAACATAGGGTGGATAGATGGATTGTATGTGCTAGGTACATGAAAAGTATTCTTTTGGTACTCATGGTCCCTCATCAACAAACATAAGTTTAATTTCCTGACAAACAATTTAAGATCCAAAATGGATCTGGCCACACAGGCTCTTCTTGATGGAACATATGAAATTCCTTTATCAAGGAAATCAACTAATGTCTGGGTAAACTTGAAATGATAAAAATTATAAATATGAAAGTCCATCCCTGAGTTGGAAATGACTTCGAATGTGGTCTGCTCAGGGCCGGGGCACCCTACTCCACACACATTTGATTCCTCCTTGTCCTGTATCTGAACCTGGTCTTCCAGTTCGAAGGCTGTTGGGGAGAAGAGGCTGGATCCTGAAAATTTGCCCCTTCCAAACCAGAACTAGGGTTCCCCGAATGGTTAGTTGGAGTCGCTGGCTCACGTCTTCCCTCGGGATTGGCATGTCCAACCCTCCTATCACCAGTCTCTTCCTCCGGTACTGAACTACTCGGCAAAGATCCAGGATTCATGGAAGTACTAGGACCATTCGAAGGGGCAGGAACTCCGCCTTCTTGCCCCTTAAAGTTGCCTTGTGATTTAGGAGATTTTGGGTAAGTTACCCCCTCTCTGTAAGCCTTGATATCTCAATGTAATTTTCTAATCTTGGTTGAGGTAATTTTGGAAATATACTCATCAATACTGGAGTATATCCTCTCATAATCAAATTTATATGTAGAAAAAATATTGTCTGACTTAATAACCTCATCCAAGTCCGCAATTTCTCTAGTTCGGGACGAGATTGCTTCCTGGTAGTGTGTACTAATAAGGTCAATCAATTCAGATCCATGCCTATCGAACATAGTGAGGAGGTCAGCATGAAATTTAGATCCCTCCTCTAAACCCATGGGATACTGCCAAGAATGCAGCCCCTTGGGTACTATCTTCACACGCCGACACTCTCCAAAATAAGAAACTTCCAGTTGCAATTTTCTTAACTTAACTAATTTCTGGTCAAAAGCATTGAGTTTAGAAGAAAGGTCATTGCCTTCGGGTGTATTGGATACTGGACCAGCTGATCCATAGTTGGTAGACAGCTGGAATGGTCGACTCAACCATTGGTTCAAGTTAAAATGAACATTGCTTTGCCCCCTCCCCTCTGGGGGATTATAAGGTGGTAGTACGACTCCTCTTTCGCCATTCAAGGTTCCATCAGATGGCCTGATGTCGGCTCCTCCAAACCCTAGGCTTGATCCAGTGCTTGGGGCTCCTGGGTTGCCCATCCTGGAACCTGCTTCACTATTATGTGGTAGCAGTATTTGCAACCCAAAATGGTCTGGACTAGGGAGCTGTAAACCCTTAGAATTTGACCCGCTGCACGGCTGCGTAGTTTCAGACATTACATCCAATCGGTGAGACAGCATATTGACTTTCTAAGTGAGCAAATTAATAAGCATAGTAAGATCACTCTGCTCTATATTGTCCTGACTGTCTGGGATAGAGCTGGGCATCACAAAAAACAACTGAAGATCAAAGGCAAGAAAAAACAAACTGCTACTAAACCAGCACAGCTCCTGATGCCAAACAGCAGGACTAAACGCCTCCCAAACACACGTATGCTTGTTCTGGAAGTCAAAGGCAAAAACAACAAGCTGCTACTAAGCCAACACAGTTCCTAATTCCAAGCAGCAGAACTAAACACCTCTAATAAGCACAGTCAGAGAGGTGAAACTCATCAAAGATGAACTCAGCCAGATAGCCAAACTCACTGAAGCAGGTCTTTTTAAATTCCAAAGGGACAAGCACCACGATACTGCTTTTCGTCGGCACCCTGCACCAACTTCTTCAGACTTTGAAAAATAACAACTCACACTTAAGTGTTGCTACATTTAAAGCCATTGCAAGCAAAGTCTATTACAAAACACACCCTCCAATTACCTTAAAGGAACAGGCACAAGTAGCTTCAATCTAACATTGTTGGCATGAGTTACAACTGGTATTGGAAAGACCATTCAGTTCTGTTGAGAGAGGCTCCCCTCATCCACTGGATCAGACTTAGTTATTCCTTCTTATTCTCCAGCAAATGCTGTGGAGGCTGGTTTTGGACATTTCTTTTCTGAATACATTTGTCAAGGTCCTCAAGTTCAAGACATTCACCCTGCAGGCAGTGCTTCTTCCATTGCCAGACAACTGTTTCATGGTGACACTAGACTTGAAGAAAGTCTATTATCATATACCAATGGTCATTACTTCAGGAGATATCTGAGATTTTTGTGTCTGGTTTGCACTATTGCCCTCTGGGTTATCCACTGCATTGTGAGAGTTCACCTAATGTTTGCTCTGGTAGTGCCCATTGTTGGACTCTTGGTATTTACATCTTTCCATACTTGAATGACTTGCTGATCTGTATGAAGTCTGCATCCAGGTGTTTGGAATCCCCACAGAAGGTCTCAACCTTACTCTCCCATCTAGGGCTCAAGTTGGACCCCTGAAAGTCATGTCTGACACTCTCAAAAAAACTCATCTTTCTGGGGTGCTTAATAAACTCCAACAAGAGAATGACCTTTCTGCCTGAAGACAAGGTCCTGTCTTACCAGAAGATGTTTCTGGAATTCTCCAAGAGGAATATCACATTGGCAAAATAATTCCTTAAACTTCTTGGACTGAAAGCATCTATGACTCGCATGTTACCACTGGCCTGACTTCACATGAGAAAAACTCAGTGGTATGCCCACAGTTGTCGGACACATCATCTCCATTCCCTGGAATCCCTGTTGCTGGTTCTGACCTTCATCCAGTGAGAGTTATGGTGATGGAGAGATCAGATGAGTATTCAGTCCAGGGATACCTTTCTTCCCTCCAGTACCAGTACAATCTGTTCAGACATATTTGTCTGACTTTGCCTGGGGAACTGTTTCAGTGGGGATGTAAGTGTTAACCACTTGGAGGCTCAAGGATGTAATGGAAACACATCAATATCATGGAGATGTTTGCAGTGAATCATGCCTTGAATGTCCATCACCACTTTTGGACTCCTAGATCTCCTCTAGTCGTTATGGACAACACAACAGCGATGTGATACCTCAACAAACTAGGGTATATGAGGTCTGCCCTTTATGCTGGTTGGCAATGATAGTGTGGGAGCAGCCTTCTTAGTATTCTCTGACTTTTCAGGCATCATACATACTGTCAGAGCAGAATATTGTATCAGACAGATTGAGCAGATTCTTGGCAGACCCGCACAAGTGGAAGCTTAAGGCAGTGATGTTCCAGGATCTTGTACAGATATGGGGAATGCCTCAAATAGTAATGTTTACCTCCTTTCAACACACACAGCTAGAGAAATTCTTTTCCAGACATTCTTTCAGCCACACTTGCAGGACAGATGCATTCTTTTTCTCCTGAATGGGAATATTTCAGTGTGGGTTTCCAACCTTTCCACTAATTCACAAGGGTCTTCTGAAAGTTGAAAGAGAAATGCCAAAGATCATTGTGGTAGACCCTTGTTGACCCAGTCAGTCTTGGTTCTCCCTGCTAATGGTATTGGTCACTTCTTCACACACTGGATCTGCTCACTCAATCTCAGGGGTGACAGGTACACACAGATTTGGAGAAACTTCAATTGGCAGTCTGGATGATTCAGTCTTGACTTTGTTTAGGAATATGTTTCATGAGGATGTGCATCAGGTGTTAAAGGAAGCTAGAAAACCTGCTACTAGAAAATCTTATGTCTATAAATGGATGAGGTTTTATTAATGGTGCCTAAATGGAAGCAGTCCACTGAGGTTAATATCCCTCTGGTCTTGAAATATTTGTGTGAGCTACTTCAGGATGGCTTATCATATGTGTCCACTAAACTGCATTTAGTGGTCATCTCTGCAACATCTTTCCTCTTCTGTTTTGGTAAAACAGTTCATGAAAGAAATATTGCTTATGGGACCCCTTGCAAGCAAATTCCTCTATTGTGGGACCTAGATTGTGTTCTTGAAAATTTGACCTTTCCACTTTTTATCTGGTAGCTCATGCTGATCTACTGTTCTTAACATGTAAAACTATTTTTCTTATTGCTGACATCTGCAAGGTGAGATTCAGGGCTGCAAGCTCTCATGGTGGAACAAATTTCCCTGATTTTCCACAGGGGACAGGGTTGTGTTACACATTAAGCTTTCTTTCATGCAGAAAGTGGTCTTAGGAGTTACTCTCAATTAGTCTGTTAATCTCCATGTGTTCTTTCCAGAACCTAAGAATATGGGGAAAAGAATACTTCATTTCTTTGATGAGCAAAGGCAGCTCAGACTACCCTGACAAAACAAAGCCCTTTAAGAAGACTGAAAGCCTTTTTGTTTCCTTTTCTGGAGCAAAGAAACATTAACTTTCTCTAAGCAATACATTGCATGTTGATTGCCCTCTAGTATTGGGAATCCAGGCAAGGTGCTTTCATGTGCTCTTCCTATTGGATCCTAGAAAAATGAAAGGGTTCTGTCTGTGAGTGTGACAGACTATCCTGGTCCTGCCATGTGATTGGTTCTTTATTGTCACAGACAAACAGTGGGAGGAGTTCTGAGTTTAACAGACTGCCAGAGGAAGGGTAGCAGGTAGGGTTGCCACCTTTCACCGTGATTAAAATTGGATGAAGGCCACCCCCCTGCACCTCCCATAACCCTACCCATTTCCTCTCCCTTCCCAACCACTCTCTGCTCATTTTGTGACATCATCGCTACATCAGATGAGGGGGAACGCCCTCCTTTTTCCATTTCTGATGCCTTCTTTCTGCCAGTTTACAGTGCTTTTCTGTAAAAAGCATAGTAAGTCTGCTGATTTAACAAGTAGGGTTACCACCTGTCTCTCTTTGCGAGGGACAGTCCCACTTTGGGCAGTTGTGTCCTGTAAAAAAACTAAAAAATGGCAAATGTCCTGAGATTTTAAGACAAAATCTATTTGTTAAGTTTTCTTTAATAGTTGCATAAAACAGTTACTTTGTATCTGAAACACATAAATATTACATGAAATACATAAGCAACTCAAATGCTACAAAAATAAGCTTTTATTCTGGCAAAGAAGTGAAGTGTTGTCCTTTGCACTGGCCATGGGTATGTTTTGTCCTGCAAAATCACACATTTCTACAAAAAATGTCCCACTTTGGGCATTTGAAAAGGTGGCAACCCTATTTAACAAACTCTGATAATAGGTTTTGTTTCTTTGAAACAGAATAAGGGAGCTTGTACAGTGTTTTCCAGACTAATGGACAATTGGTATGATTTTTGGATAGTCTATAAAAAAATGGATAGTTGGCAGTGCTAGTGGTAGCGCACTACTACCCATTTGCCAATAAAGCAGTGTGTTCTATGAACATCTACTGTCACAGGTAAATGGAACTTATGCAAGAGTACTTTAAATGTACTTTAGCTTTAAATAAAACATGTCTACTGCAAAATAATCTCAGTAACGATAGAACACATTGCAGAGAAAAAAGTAAATTAAAATGAAATACTAATAATTGTTTCCTTAAGAAAACTGAAAAGCCATTAATGTGTGCCAGTGCACTCTGATTTTCATATGTTGCAAAACCATTTGCCATTTTAACATGAGGAGTATACAATGAAATTAAATCAATTGTAAAATAATGGTGTTTTCAAAAGTAACCAATATACTTTACATAAACATCTCCAGATAACAATGAAGGCTTCGGTCATATGGATTTTGTAAAAGCTGTGCCATAGTAACAAATATCTGGTGATAATAAGTAAACTGTTGGATTACGGGATATGGGCAGGGTGCTTACCAATGTGAAGAAACCTGGTATGTCAAAGAATCCCATTGCCAATGGACGTTGTCTAGTGTGTTACATAGGATGGACACCTTATTCTCAAATCAAGGCTAAGACCTTCATCCTGTAGGTATACAAGCTTATTAGTGACAGCAGTTATATACACAGTACAACATGCATTATGCTTACCAGACAGTTTTGGAATGACAAATGCAATGACTATTATAGCATTATAATACATTCTATGAAGAATGTTTTTTTTTTGGCTGGGGCAAGATGTATAATAGTTATTGGAGGTATTTCTTTATTACAGCTTGGATTTAAAGGATCTGTGTGCTGTTGTATTACTGTAGCATTCCCAATGTACTAACTATTGTATAAGCAATGGAGTCCTCATTCTGTGTTACTTGGGTTCCTTTTCTGTCTTTTTAAACTAAGTTGTTTTGACAGACTTTTGAAAATAAAGATGGTAGAATTCATATCCATTTGGACTTTTTATATCTGGATACAGAGATGTAATAGAGATATGTCCAGCTAGAGTTTGTATATTATCTCTGAGTACTTCTTTGCTACATACACATACATTTTTAATGTAATTAGTATTCAAAATGTACTTTAATGCCACTGTATTGTAGCATAATATATTATCATCCAACTTAGCGGCCATAGGTCAACTGGTACAAAAGGTTTCCTCAGTGCCCCCCAGCACCACCCGGTGCCCTCATCCTAGTCTACCGACACCAAATAAATAATGGAAAAGCGTCCCTGCTACAGCGGTGCCCTAGTCGGCCGCCTAGTTGGCTTATGCCTAAGGCCAGCTATGTGTCCAAGTATATAATGTATCCACCACACATTAAAATGAATATTGTCAAAATATAACTATAAGGTTAATCAAGAAAGAGGCATCTGGGAACATATTTTTTGGGAGTGTAATGAGCTGGCAAACTTTCTGGATTCCCTGCAGACCACTCTGTTGGAGATGATGGGTGAGAGGATTGGACTGACTGGGGAGATGATTTTTTTGAGTTATGATACAGAATCAGAATTGCCTAGACATTGTAAAGCCTTGCTGAGTCTAATTATGGTGGATGCCAAAAACGTAATTACTAGAAAAAGGAAATAAAAGTTTAGGCCAACTTTAATAGAAGTAGTGAATATAGTAACAGAGATAAAAGAACTGGAATTGGGGTCTTTAGAAAAGGGGTGGAGAAACTACATAGGAAAATATGGTATGGGAGTTGTGGTAACAATTTATGCAGAGAAGGAATGAGGTTTAAGAGGCAGGATTTGAAAGAGCCATATAATGCTTAACTGACAATGACTGGATAGATTATGAGTGATGTATAATGTTTGCAGCTACAGTTGTTTCAGTAGTGTCTGTGATGTATAATGTTTGCAACTAAAGTGTAATTTTGTTTGTTTTTCATTTCTATAAACATGATTGCCTGTGTTATATGTGATAATTTAATTTTGTTTGTTTCTTTCGGCTTTTCCCGGTTAAGGGTCGCCACAGCGGAACTCCGGTCAGCTAATGATTGGCAGTAGATTTTGACGTGCTGGCTTGCCGGGCCTAATGCACAACCTTCAACGAAGGAATGCTCATTCACGCATGTCGCCACACAGAAGACGCTCTAACTGAGAATAATTTAATAAAGATGTTTATTGAAAAAAAAGACTTCTTTTAATTGTTAAACTAATGGTCTTTGGCATATGATGGTCTCTCTAGTCGTGTTTTATGTAGAGTTAGAGTAGTTAAACATCATTCTAAAAAGATGAGGGAAATAAGACAACAGACAGCAGGTAGAAAAGGGATACTATCCTCCAATACTTTACTGACTTACATAAAGATGTTATGAGATTGCCAGTGACATAGTAACAGCAAAGTAATATATTAAGTACCAATCCAAAAATGACTTGAAAGCTACCACTGTACTAATGTACACATTTAAAATGTGCATTATATATGCGGTGTTTGCACAGTATAATTGTACAATATGCAGATGGTATACTTGGAATATGTAGTGCTAATTTAGATAACTAATATTATAAGAACATTATTATAGACATGTCACAAAGACTCCTGGCTAATTTGCATATCAATGCTGGTTACATCCCTAACCTGAGTATCAATAGAAAAGAGCCTCATTGTTATGTTGTATTCTCCATGTATTTTATTTATTTATTATTTAGATAATGGGTTGGTGGGTTGGTCCCCACAACCTTTTAAGCCATGACCTATCTTCATAGTACAACAAATTTTAAGAAGATAGCACAGTTTAGTAAGGGGACAATGAATTGCATGAATGAAAAATATCGAGATGACACAATATATAATATGAAGATATCTGTCATATCACTTTGTTATATCAGCAGCTTATTTACAATAAGCATTTACAGCATTTGCAATAGGTACTTACAACAGTCAAACATTGTCAAGCAGGTAGAGTTTGCTTGGCTTTAACTGCTATCTCTGAAGAATGCACATTCAGCTTCTTTAAACAGATGTTTAAATAGATGTTCCCTTAGTTCAGCTTTAAATGCAGTAAGTTCTTACTCTGCTATGATTTTTGTGGATGGATAATTCCAGATAGCAGATAACAGATGGCTGAATGCTTTTTCATCAATATTTGATTTAAATTTCGGTCTGATAAAGGAAAAATTACGATCTTGTTGATGCCTGAGAGACTATCATTGAAGTATAGCAGGTAAGTTAGTTATTGATGGGGGGGGGGGGGTGGCACTGGTGAAGTATTAATTTTAAATAGGAATGAGCTGCTGAAATAATACATGGCCCTGCTCTGAATGAGTCGCAGTGTAATCATTTGAGTAGATCACAGTGTTGGATGCAAGTAAAGCACAACAGAGTATTTTATTTAGTGCTACTCTGAGTCTATTAAAGTTGCAGCAAGAATGTAGCACTAAAACTGGAGGCCATATTCCAGCTTTGGGATAAGCAAATCTTTAGCAAATGTTTTCATGCACCTTGAGATAGTGACATTTTGTATGAATGTTTTATTTGTGTGAGTACTTTGTCAACTGTTTTTCTCTGTATGTTTAGTGAATGTAAAGGAGGGGTCTAGCAGCATGCCATGGTATTCTTTTCTGTGACAGAAGGTATGATGCTGCCGTTGTTTCTCTTGATTGTCATACAGGTTGTGTTTTTTGCTATCTAGCAGGTGTAGCAAGCATCAAAAGGGATGATTTATATGTGTTTATACTAGCATGCTGTTGGATATCCAGCTGAAGATCAGTGTGAAGCTGTTCTGCAGTTTGATTTACATGATTATTAGTGCTTTATGAGATTCTAATAGTAAGATACTATCAACATACACAATGAGGGGATGTCTTATGTAACATTGTTTATAGACAGAGAAAACAGGAGGGGACCCATCACAGATCCTTGTGGAATACCAGCATTGATTGTGCAGGAGCTAGATAAGGAGTTGTCTAACATTATTTAAAATGTTCTATTTTCTAAGTAGATATTAAACAATGAAATACCTGGAGTCCCAAAGTTATGTTTGCTGTGTATGTTGAGTAGTAGAGCATAGCTGACTGGATCAAATGCTCTAGTTAAATCACTAAAGAGGCCTTCCATGAACTGGCTATCATTAAATTTACAGTATACATTGTCTGTTGCGGTATACAAATTGGTCATTGTGCTGAAACCATTCCTGAAGCCATGTTGTGCATCACACATAAGGCCATATTTGTTTTTGTGTTGTCTTATGTATAGTATGTTAATAATTGTTTCTGGAGCTTTTCTCCCCGGGCCTCCACTGAAAATGGACAGATCTGTCCAGTCGGACCTCCCCAGTAAACAAATGTAACATAAATAAATAAAATAAACTGTAGGTTAATTTTTCAAAGATTTTTCAGATGGGACATATGCTAGATATAGGTCTATAGGCCTTGTAATCTTTGGGGTTGAAGCTTTTATGGAGAGAGATGATGGTCACATGTTTAAGGGGGGGGGGAGTTGGAAGAAAGATGCCATTGGTTTAGGAGAAATTATATATGAGTGTGAGTGGTTTGACAATTGTATTGACAACCCGTTTTAGTACTTTAGGGTATGATTTGCTCATGTTGGCTCTTTTTGAATCATTTAAGATAAATATGAGTTTTTTGGTTTGCTAGACTGTGATTTGAATAAAACAAAAAGGTGGTGAGTATTCAGCTTGAAAGTAGAGTAGCTGTTGACTGATCTCATCTGTGTATGTGGGTGATGGGGGTGGCATTTTGTGATGTATTGGTTAAGTTATTCATAGAGATAGGAAGGAAATGACAGTACTTCCTTCCCAAAATTTTTGTTATTACTATTATTGCTTGCTGTAGTTTATGAGTGATTGCTATGGTTAGTAATGGATTCTGAGAGACATTTCAGTTACCTCAGATTTCCTCCTGGGGAGTGGAGAGGACATGTCTCTAAGTAAGACAGGTGGCTTTAGCTGTATTAGTGATTAAATTTGGTGGTCTTTCTTTGTTCAAGATAATTTAGATGTAGTTGTTTATTGCTAGGATTTTGTTTCCAGGTTTTCCATGCTTTATTTGTATAAGTTTCCTCATCAGACATCCATGAGTATATCTGTTCCCAGATTCTTCTTTTGGTAATGTGGAATGTACTATCTTGGATAGTAGTCAGTTTGGTGCAGATGTAGCTAAGGACTGTTAGGTGATCAGTGTTAGAGTAAAGTGGTTCCCAATCAATATTTTGTATTTCAGTCCCTAGGATATTTTATTTACTGTAGGGTATGGTCCTTTTGACTGCAATTTGTGGGGGTGATTTGAAAGTTTTGAAGGGCCAATGGGACATAATGGGGCACTGGTCACTCAAATGATTTGTGAGTACAGATTCTTGTCTACTTTTATGACTGCTGTTGGTTACGATAGGATCTAGGTTGGAACTGATTCCTGATTAGAAGTTAGGCCTCATGTTATCCCTAACTAGCTATTTCAAGACAAATGCTGGAATGCTTTTAACAGAGTTCTCTGAATGATGGTATTGTGTGGGACTTCTTTTGTAAAGAATTCTTCAATTAGCTAATATATAATTGATATAGATGGGGGAATATACACTGAGCAATTGTACAGACTAGTATATCCCCTAAGTGAGATGTGGGCATGGAGATGTTGTCCTTGGTTTTGACCCCACTAAAGCTGTGAATCTGTATAGGTGTATCTCTTGGATTAGTAACACAGTGCCGTCACCTATCCTAGGAGTTCATCTGTTGTTATTAATGGTAATATACTTTGTGAAAATTGTAAGAGACAGACAGACATATATAGGATATGTGGATCTTCAGTAGCCAGCTAGGCCTGAAGAGAATACCACTCATTTTTTTATGCTGGAAATGTTAAGACATGTTATTTTGAGCCCCTTGGATGAGCTTATAGGATTTGCAATTTGCGAGTTATTAGGTAGGTCAGGGTTTGTTTGACTGACTCCTGATCACGTGATTTTTAGTAGTTAGAGGTATGGTTTATTCAGGTGTTTTTTAATTTCATGCCGTTAAGTTTATGTAATAGTAATAATATTATTTGCATGAAAAATTGTCTTCTTGAAATCTGAGTTATAGCAGAAATAAGATCCTGATAGAGGGAATAAGGAGTGTTTTTAAAGTTATTCTGTGAGTGCTGCTGCAGTGGCAGCTCTGGGTAAAGGCTAAGTTGTGTTTTGTTGGTTAGTAAAGCAAAGATCGGTGGTAGTAATATGTGTTTTGTAGTCTAAAACAGTTGTAAGAGGGGAGTGGCATGGATATGTATAAGGGTAGTCTTGTAGCAAGTTTGGTAGACTAGAATGTACTGTTTTGTATAGAAAAGTTAGTGGGGTGGAGGCAAAGGATAAGCACTGGATGAAGTATGCTGGTATTTAGGGAAGAATGACGTTAGTGCCAGTGTGTATATATATATATATATATATATATATATATATATATATATATATATATATATATATATAGCTCTCTCTCTCTCTGTATATATATATATATATATATATATATATATATATATATATAATGTTTAGGAAAAGTTTGGTGGTGTGTAATATGCTTTAATGGGTGGCTATTTATATTGAAGATTAATGGTTATTGGTCTGTTGTGGTTTAAGTGGGGACTGGTTATGCTTATGTAAGACTGGATATAAGTGCTTAGCTACTCTGAACACAAGAAGAGTATAGAGAAAGAAAAGACTACCAAACCTTTTTTCTTCTGGGCTCCTGCTGATTCATTGTAGTCCTTGTAGTAACAAGGACTTCACTGGCTTCAGAGGACTGGGTCTGCAGTGTTCCAGACTTTGGTGAGAACAGAGGCTTCCATGTGAGAGCTACAGTGTGAGCTTGGGTAGTGGTGAGGGACTGGAGTGCTTGATTTTAATTGGCCAGTTTCTGCAGAATGTTAGCTGCATTTTGTTTTCAAGGTTTCTACAGGAGTGGAGCCTTGCAGACTTTTATTACCAGAAGGCTTGCTCAGTTTGGTGCTCTGCTGCACAAATGCAGCAGCACAAACTAGTCTTTATCCTATTAGGTATCAAACAAAAGAGCCTAGTCTACACCCGGTAAGGAAACTTCTTATCTTTGTTCTATATGATATAAATTTCAGTGTCTTCTTTTTCACAACCTTCTTGTTCTAGTGTGGCTGATGCTTTACTATATTTTTACTACCTTAATTTACACTGTGTAATAATTGTCTCTTTTGTAGCTTATGCATTGCTAAAATTAGAACTTTTGTTCTGCTGTTGTGTTATTGAGTATAAATAGCATTGCTCTTTTATGCCTTGTTGATATTATACAGTTGTTCACTTTGCTGACTGTAGTTATATTAAGTTTAAATAATACTGCACTAATGTTCCTTGTTGCCTTATTATTGTTACTCACTGCAGGCATTATTTAAAGTAATACTCCAGTATTGTTTGTTACTCATACTAGCTGCATACTTATTATCTCATGTACTGACTGCACTTTTTGATCGTTGATGCTTTGTCATTTCTGTTTGTGACTGATTACTATAGTATTACAGTATTTAAACCTAATGTTCCCCAGTACTATACTAGAGTGTACAGGGTTACCTTTCCTTTATTCCTTTATTAGTTGGCTGACTACTGTACTGTTACTGCACTTTAAACTATTCATTTAGATTACCTGTAACTATTACAGTTACTGCATCTGGATAATATTGTTCATTGTATTTACTGGCTAGGTAGAGACCATATTAGCTTATAGGGTAAAATTATTTGGTTCAATTTGCCACCATTACGGATTGCCTTATTGACCCTAACAGTCTGTCATTTTACATTTTTGTTTTGCACTTGGGACTGCTTCAGTAGTCATAGCTCATTATTTTATCCTTTAACCATATCTTAGATGGTCACCTTTTTCTGTCACAGTTAGTTACCCTCTTCTGTCTTATACCAAAAGTAAGTTATACGCTATCCTATACCCCTTCAGCTACTCTGGACAGTATGGAATCTCAGTCAGTTGTTTCTCTGTCCATAGCCAGCCTGATACCACCTCATGCTTCTCAAACTGATTCTGTATTGCGAGGTATAAGTAATTACTTAACTTGGAGGCTACCCTCTCACCTCAGAACACATTCAGTATTAAGCACAACAGAAATAGAACACAGCACTTCTACTAAACCAACTTATGCTGAGGTTGTTAAGAAAACACTGCCTAAGCCTTCCAGGTTAAAGACTAAGATACCTCAGACGTTATTTCACACAATAACGCACCCTCCTTCACCCTACACACCCACACCTGAGAAGCATACCTCTAAGAGCCACATGGATGCAAACTCCATGCTCATATGACCCACTGACACTGCATCAAGCCATGGTAATGTTTTAACAATAGGTGTCTCTTCTGTAAGGCATACAGCCACCACCCTCTCTAGGCTGGATAAGAATATGGTGACAGTTGGCTGTCTTTATGGAGTCAGAATATGGCATGTAACAAGAGCTCTTAGATCTCTCCATCCTGACTAATATGGTTACAACCTGATAGTTATCCATGTAGGTGTAAATTACCTTAGGTATTCTACCCAGAGGAAAATACAGAAAGATGCGATTTAGCTTGCTATGTATGTGATTGAGTCAGGAAAGACAATGGCCTTGTGTGGTATTTTGCCATCACAAAGAATGAAACAGAGATTTAAATACAAGATAATTCACTCTAATAGCTGCCTCTGTAGCTGGTGACATTCCAGGGGGATCCAGTATATGTCAATTTGTGATGATATGGCTGACAAGCTTTCTTGCTTTGCCAGGGATGGCCTACACTTCCCTTTCCAAGGCTTTATATTCCGGGTAAAGCCTTTGTTGCCCCTATAGTGCTTTTTTAGGCAGAGTCCATCTGGTGGACATTCTAACCTAGTAAATTCTAATTTGGAACACATTAATATGGCCCTACTGAATACCAGGAGTCCTAACAAAAACAAATGCCTGAATTTGAGGCTGTCCTGAAAGTTGAATGCATTCATATATGTGTAGTTACAAAAACATGGTTTCAGAGCAATGAAAATACTTTCCTCATTCTATTGCTGGCTATAATACCTATCATACCTTTAGACCTGCTGGCACCTCTGCGGGAGTATCAGTATTGGTCAAGGATATCATCACCTCAACAGAAATTCCTCAGGACTCCACATTTGAACTCCTAGAAGTCCAAATAATCATAAACAAGACAAATTACCACTTTGTAGCAAGTTAGCTATTGAACATCCTCCATATCCCCTTCTGAGCATTATAGTTATCTTTATCACATTAGCTGAAATTCTTATTAAACCCAAGATCTTTCTACTAGGGGACTTCAGCTCTCCATCAGCAAACTGGCTGACCTACACTGCAAATGATTGGAATGCCCTGTGCTTTCTTGACATTATAAATGCTAACTCTCTTTCATACATAGTTAAACATCCTACTAGGGGCCTGAATATCCTTGATCTACTCCTCAGAAACATGGCCATTTCTTACATATCTCTTTATGTACTATCATGCCTTGTTAAATCTGACCACAATGTAATCACCGTTTCCTTTAAAACTGATGGCACTTCCCTTGTAATTAGTTCTGTGTTTAGGAATTTTTCAAAAGCAAACCTTCTTCAGTTACTTGATGACCTAAATACATTCTGCTGTAGTCCTCCTCGAAAGGATCCCATTGTTCAAACTGCTACCTGTGCCTTTGAATTCTACTCTCACTTAAATAGTTGTATTAAAAAAGCAGTCCCTATCTGCACTAAATATAATGAGAAATTTAAAAACAACCCCCTGAGTTGGAATACTCATACAGATAAATTATATAACAAGAGAAAGAACCTGTTTAGTGCTTTTAACAGGTCTAAATCTACATAGCTTAAAAGGGTAATTAAGAAACTAACAAAGATCTTAAGAGAGCTAATAGGAAGCTCTGAATGTGAACTTAAAATAGCCTCTACAACTGAAAATAACTATAACTCCTTCTTTAACTATGTGAAAAAGTTAAAAGAACACCCAACAATGTTTAGAGCTACTCCACAATAATACTACACTCTCTGACCCAAAGGAAATAGCTAATATCTTAGCTAACAAATTTAGTGCAAATTTTAGTCTACTCACAGTTATAACTATTCCAAAGTTTCCACAATCCTAGCCACCCCCTTTTATTACTATGAAACAAATTCTTGGAGCCCTCTCAAAAAGAAAGAATACTTCATCCACAGGCCCTGATAACATACCCAGTTGTCTGATTAGCAGTGTCAAATGAGGACTTTCTGAACCCCTACTTAACCTCTTTAATCTAAGCCCCTCCACTGGTCACATTCCTGAAGACAGAAAAACTGTCATTGCAATGCCATTACACATGGGTGGCCCAGCATAGACCCTGGTAACTATAGGCACATTAGTCTCACTAGCCTTATATGTAAAGCTATGGAATGCAGTATCTCAGACCTCATTAATCTGGACATTAAAAATCTCTTATCCCTGGACCCTCATTAATTTAGCTTTGTCAAAAGAAAGCCCTGCCTCTTCAACCTCATTAATTTCTTTGAAAAGTTAACACAAGTAGTGGATAGTGGTTATGCAGTGCATACAGCACATCTAGACCAGGCCAAGGTCTTTGACACTATTCTCCATGCAGCCATTATTGATAGACTTTTAATCTGAATATATATCGTTGTATTGTGTGGTGGATAGTTAACTGGTTGTCTGACAGAATCTATATCATTAGAGTCACAGGTGCCACTTCTGAAAGCAAAAAAAGTTACCAGTGGTATGCCACAGGGCTCAGTTTTGGGTCCACTCCTATTTGGCATTTATTTCTCAGACCTTCAGGGCAGAACTCCTGGCCTATGGTTTACTAAGTATGCAGATGTTGTTATTCGATCTTCAGCTGCCTCTCAATTGGTGCAGCATGTGTAAGACAATGTTAACAATTGGTGTAATGACAATGGCCTGAAATTAAATGTAAAAACATGTAGCATAGTCCATTTTGGTAAACAAAACAGTTTCACTCATCATATAGGTGATGCACCCTTCAAATCAGACATTATTGTAAAGATTTAGGCACTTCCGTTAATTATTCATTATCATTTGACCAGCATGTCTCTACAGTAGTTTGGAAAGCCTTTTATCTGGCTCATATAGTTTTTAAAAGCAGCTCCAGAAGATCCAAAGAAGTCTTAATTCCCCTTTACTTGTAGCTTATCAGACTTATTATTGAATATAGTGTACCTTTTGGCATGTATTTGTCTAAGCATATTATACAGCTTGAGAGACCTCAGAGATTCATAAATAAAAAGACCAGTGGCTACAAAAATCTTAGTTATCAGCAGAAACTGTCAGCCCTTTCTCTGTAGTCAGTCTGTTACAGACTTCCCTGAGGAGAACTGTGCCTAGTCTTTGAAGCCAGGAAAGTTCCAACCCTATTTGACCTCCTATCCCTTTATATAACCAATGACACCTGAAATACTCCTTTAAAGGAACTAAAACTTTACCAGCAGATAAATATGACATGTTGGCATGATAGATTCATATCCCAATGTATTTCTCAGTTCTGTAACAAATTTCCACTATATGTCAAGCAAAGTAGACTCTTACCATCCTCAAGGTTAACCTGGAGAATTGGATGGGCAGCTTCAAATTCTCCTCCGGTCTATCTTCTCTTACTCTTTTTGAAGTTATAGGTAACTTTTGAATATGGTCTGCAGACTGATTGCCTAGTACTTACCTATGGGCCTATGAACCCATGAGAAGGGAGTGCCTATGAACCCATGAGAAGGGAGTGCCTATGAACCCATGAGAAGGGAGTGCCTATGAACCCATGAGAAATGAGTGGGTGTTTATGATGAAGGCAGTAGCTATGAGTTTATTGGGCTTTAATGGGAGGTACTAATTATTATTCTGACTGGATGCTGAGGTATAAATTTAATTGTATGGGGTGAAGGAATGGGGTAGGGTGAGGAGTGAAGTGAAACTCTATGTGGCTTGGTGAAAAAGAGAGGGACTTTTTCTCAGTTTGTGTGTTCTCTAAAAACAATCAGTGCTATTCCCCTCTATGTCATAATCAAGGTTAGTCAGCATTGTGAGCATATATTTGAAAAGTTGATTGAAGCCCTTGTAAAGTAACTGTTGTCTATTTAGGGTCATTATTCTTGATACGCTATGTACTCTGTCTGAATAGGCAATTAGGTTTCAGGCAGTCCCTGTAAAAGATTCAAATTAAATTTACATATTAAAAACAATATCCCTTTATAATCAGGTTAACAATATGCTGGCCAGTAAATGCTGTGGTTAGCAAAGAACAATTTGTCTTACAGGCTTCCTGCAGGAGCATGTCATTCTAGCACTCTTGTTGGACTTACTTAAAGCAGGGGAGTACAGGAGATATTCCAGCAATAGTTCTGGGCTGTTTTATTTTTAGTTTAAGGGTAGTTGCTTAGCAAGTGGACATGCTGTCACTAGACAAGGTTTATGGGAATCCCATGCACTGCTTAAAGCAAGGACATCAAGGAGCACAGCGATAGGCTAGCAGTTGCTCTCATCCATTTTGTTTTAGTTTAAAGGCAGTTGCTAAGCAATGAGACACACCCAGTCACTGGATATGTTTAAGGGGAGTCCCATTCACCACTTAAAGCAGGGGGTGTCCAGGAGCATAGGATATCCAGGAGTACTTACCTGAGTTTTAATCATTTGTCAACGGCGCATCTTATTACAGCTTTGCTTCCCATAAACAGCATCACAACATCCAGCAAAGTCAGTGGAACATATCGAATGAACAAGCATAGCCTCATCATTCCTCTTCTCCCTCATTAGCTCTTACAGGTGTCTGGGATGCTAACTAAATCCACTTTTTCTGGGGCCTAGTAAAAATGTTATTAATCCGCACCAACAGAGCTATCTTCCTCTGCTTGACATTTGGTTTTTGGCACATTCTTTTTGACTTAACAAAGGTTGGTAGACACTGGAGGTGTGTGCTATCAGTCCCCCAAATTTTGAAGGATTACATGCTAGTGAGGTTTATTACTGATATACGGTGCTTAAGAGCAGTATCTCATATAAGTCTGTAGTATTATGACACTCTTACATACATGGAATTATCTTTACATTGAGAAATAATGCAACTGCCTTATACCAGGGTGTGTCCATTTATTTTATGTCACACCATTTGTGCTGCATCACTTTTCAGGTCTGTGTTTGACATGACTGTAGTGAACCTGATATGTTTGTTGAAGACTTGCATGGAAAGTACTTCCTGTATATCATGATATTGCTTACATTTGTGAGGCTTCTATGTAGATGACAATACTTACACTCTAATACTTTTTGTGGGAACTTTATTGGACACAGGTACATATGTTTCCACACATGTATGTTGTAAGGCATGTTATGTTTTTACTGTCCACATCTGCTCATGACATTATGCAGCATACCCACCCCATTCATAAATAGTTGTATACCTCTGTAGCTTTACAGAGAAAGCAACATTGTAAATTCATTTAAAATAAGTTTTCTGTATGTCTATATACATAATGCAATTCTCTCTATATATCTAACATTCTCTCTCTCTCTCTATATATGTGTGTATATATATATATATATATATATATATATATATATATATATATATATATATATATATGTATTTATATACGGACACCTGGTTGCAGGTAATTATCTTCCTGCAATTCCAGCTTCCAAAGCTAAACATTGTTACTGTTGATGCATCAAAATTAACATGATAGCTCCAGCTGCTGTCTTTAAAAAACATTATTATTAGCTAGATTATTTAATTTGTCTTTTAATGATTTCTTTCTTGACTTTTACTTCTGTACTTAAATTCTTACTTGAATGCAGCTCTCTGCTCCTGACTTTGACTCAGCTGCATTATACTGCAACAGCATATTTTCCTCAATGTTCAGTAGTCACTACCATGAGTATTCTAGGAAGTGAAGTATCTAATGGCTGACCATTCAAGAAAAAAATCTAGATGCAATATTATCAATATAGGTCATATGAGAATCTGACCAGGTACAGGGAATGTAAAACGTGGGTGAAAACTACACTAAATTATACTAAAAAAGCCTTCCAACTCAAGGCTTTCCTACTCAGCCAACAAGTTATGCAGCAACAACAGTTTAGAAAGATACTACCTGTCTTCACAGATGAGGTAGAGGTAGACCACCTAACCCATTGCTGCAAACTCATCACTAATGTCATCAGTCATTTCTTTAGTTTTGCTGCCTTGTTCAATCCTATGGGACAATAGAAAAGTGTGGTAACCCCTACTAGTATCTTACTTTTTCTCCAGTTTGTACCTTTTCCTATGAATCTCAATTGGATATTGCTTACAAAGATTAAACCGATGTGTCTCAGCATTAGTGAACGCACATCACAATACCTGAAATTCACTGCCATTCATCTGCTATTTCTTCTCATCATTGTCTTAAATCATTTAGACGTCCATGTTCCTAATGTCTGGACGATGGCCATGATCATTCTTTAATCAAAGGTGGATCTTCATGTATCTCTGATAATGTTTTCCATAGCACTGTTATCACCTCTAGCAAAACTTTCAGAAAAAAAAACAGTTACTCAACTGCATAATACTCAGTGGCATATCGCTTACTCAGAGGTGATCTCTGCCTGACTTACAAAGCCATGTCCAACTCAGAATTGATGGACATGCTCTACCTAAAGAAATCCAAGTCACTGCGAGCTGCACGCTCTAGTGAGCTAAACCTCACCACAACAATAAATAGAACATGCTGGAGGGATAGATTCCTGTCACAGAGACTCCACATGCTTTGGAACAAAATTCCAAATTACATCAGGCAGAACCCCTCACTTACACTCTTCAGGAGAAACCTTGACGAGTGGATGGGTAAGAGAAAATACACCCCTGGGATCACTTCATTGGATCTGCTTGTCAGAGGATCAGTTAATTAATCAATGGGGAGGCGAAAGCCGACACACTCTGGCTAGGCTTATAAATGCCCTCGGGCAGATAACCTAGTACCTACCTATGAACCTATAATTTATTTGTCAACAAAATTCTCCCTTAATTGCAACACCGCTCTGCTCATGTTATGGGATAGCAACTACCATACCTTTCTTTATTGATTACTTTCATGGTAACTTTATTCAATGTGAATCTATTCAGGTCTTGTTTCTTGATCTTCCCAAAGCATTTAATATTATAAACCATCTAACCTCATAAGCTGTGGCCTGTTTCTGGCTTAATGTCTGTATTGAGGGAAGGCCTAGGCTGTATGTTGTACTAATTCAAATTAATCTTTGCTACACCTTCAGTGATCTGTACTTCACCTTTTATACTTTGCCATATTATCAACAACATATATGTTTTCTGTTGTATAGTTACATTCATACATATGAAAATGACTAAACAATATTCTGCTTTGTTCCACATATAGGTTCATAGGTTCATATGAGATTACTAGGCTAACAGCTCAAGAGCCCTTACAAGCCTAGTCGGTTTTACCCAGATTTTACCCAATTTTCTATCCCTGTGGGATAGCAAGCAAGGTTTTGACAATTTCTACAGACTGCCTCTGTCCTTGAGGCATATGGTTACCACCCCAGGAGTAAATTTGTGATTTCCTATCCAGTGGTCCAGATTGCACTTGAAGTTGATCAGGGAAGGGCTATGTTTCACGTGAAAAGGAAGCTTATTCCAGAGGAGAGGCAATTTCTGGTATATAAGTCTGTCTCTCTAGCATGTTCTATTCAAAGACTGAAACCTGAAGTAGGTAACCCTTGTGCAGTTAGTTTTGCAAATATGTAACATTTCCATCAGGGCTAGGTCAGAGACTGCCTTGCTGCTCAAGCATAGATCACCTGTCAGTAATCAGAAGGAAACTGAAAACAGTGATAGGGCTTATAATTGGTCCGCATATGACATTTTGTTTATACTCTGTATTTTTATGGTTAGAAACCTCTGAGGATCCTCCAGCTGTTGCAGGTGCATCGTAAGGTACTTGCCAAAGGGAGCATTGTACTCATTTATTGATCTGATGATGACTGAGAACAGTGGTAATATGACATCCTCAGATCTGGATGTCATGCTTTACTTATAAGCTGAGCCACATAGAAGGATTTCTTCACCATCATGGGCACATGGTGTCAAAGTTTGGATTACTGTCTATCTGAGTACTTAGATCTCTCACAACTGCATCCACTCTTACGGGGGTGCTATCAGTGTTATCATTTTCAGGGGTATTTGATTTTCCATAGGGTATTATTATGCACTTTTTCACATTTAGTTTGAAGCCATGGCTTTGAGTCCAATCATTAGCCTGCATCAGTTCTTTCTGTAGGATATCAGCATTGTTTGGGGAGTCAGTGATTGCCCCCAACTTGCAGTCATCAGCAAATCTGGTCAGCCAAGGGATATTTACATTTGCCTTGACATCTAAGAAATATATCACAAACAGAAGGGGGCCAAGCACTGAGCCCTGTGGTACTCCACTGTTGACTGGTCTCTTGCTGGATGTGGATTCCCCTCACTCTAATAACATGTGTCCTCTTCATGAGTCATTTGGCTATCCATCTGGTGATGTAGAGGTTTATGCCCAGTTTTGTGAGTTTATCTATAATACCATCCACAATGAGAGAAAACCTTGGGAATGTAAAAAACAAAGAACCAACCACTTAATATCACTCCTCAACTAAAAAAGTGGCACCTTAAGCACAAGTGCGCAAAAGCATTTATTCATGAAACCAAGTTAAGAGCTTCCATCCCCTTCATTAAATCAGAACTTCTTCAGAACTATTCTCTAACCCTGCAATGAAGTTAATTTATAACATAATTAATCAAATCATGTGACATAATTATCAAATCACATTCTACCATTAATATGATATTAAAATCACATAAAAACAAATTATAAAACTTAACTTATTACATATAAACATCTACTGTAGAAACAATGTATCCTACCTCATCTGCCATAACAGTTTTTGGTATTTAGGTCTATGCTCCCATACCCCACCACTTGGATTTGGTAAAACCTACTTTGGAACAAAAATATGTTTGTATAGAAGATTATTAATATTAAAATTACCTATGTCATAATAATGCTCATACATTCATTTTTAATGCACATTCAGCATACCTCTCAACTGAACTGTACAGATTTTCACAGAGCGTCCAGATTTTTACCTCATATTTTTGGTCTGTTTCTCATAAAATTGTGGTTTTCTGACAAATCATTGGCAAATTATTAAGAGTTAAAGACAGAAAATAATGACAGACGTTTGAGCTTCTGACTCATACCCTTCAGAAAATTCATGCTAATGCAAAATCTGTTTTTCTATCATTTTCTAAGTTTGTAACAGCAATATTTAAAAAGTAAAATAGACTGTACCCAACAGGGTAAAGACTAATAAAAAAATAAAACACAAAAATCATGAACTGCACCAAACTGTTTAATGAAGAGCTGAAGGCTCCCAAATACTAAGCGCTTTCACCATCAACTGATGGCTTCTTCAGAATTAAAGGAGCTCATAATCACAGGTTTTAAATACAAAATTCCACATATGCTTTGACCAATCAAATTTCTTGATTAATTACAATCCCAATATACATACTGATCTAACTCACAAGTACCATAAAACATATACATAAAACTTGCTAAAAGCATATGCTAAAATATTTATTTGTTTACATGTATACTCACATATAATCACTTTGAACATACTTGTTGCACATATTGTTTGTTTGTTTGTGTCTTTTGGCTTTTCCCGGTTAGGGGTCGCCACAGCGGAACTCCGGCCCGCTAATGATTGGTAGTGGATTTTTACGTACTGGGTTACCAGCCCTGACACACAACCTTCAACGAAGGCACGCCCCATTCACATATGCCTCCACACAGAAGACGCTCTTGCTGAGAATCAAACTGTCTTGCTATGAGGCGACAACGCTACCTGTATTGATGTCAAAACCCTAATTGTAAATAATTGACTTTTCCATAACAACTGAAAGCTAAAAGACCTTAAACAACCATAGCCCTTTGTTTAAAAATAGGCTTAATAGAAATATGATCATTAAGCCCAGGGTGAGTTGTTGCATCTAGAATCACCTGCCATTTAAATTCTAAACAGTCTACTCTGGCGTTGTCATCACCCCCTCTCTCACTTGTCAACACCCTGTCAATAACAAAAAATATAAATTTTTGAAATAAACACAATTCTTGGAATGTAAATACAACACATTGTGGCTATCCTTATTTTTGATGGCCCTCTGATGTACAAAAGTGGGTCATGTAGGTACTGTAGATATATCAATGATGGACCCTATGTGCTTGTGAGGGAGTACAACAAGGCAATTTCATGCCCGGGTAGATGTAGTTGTAATTCCAAAAAAGTGGTATACCTTGCAACCTGCATGACATGTGCAGGATTTTATGTAAGGAAAACCATATGTAGATTAATGGAAAGGATAGTAGAACATCAAAGGGCTATCAAAAATAAGGATAGCCACAATGCGTTGTATTTACATTCCAAGAATTGTGTTTATTTCAAAAAGTTTATATTTTTTTTTAAAGCTGTCTCGCTATGTTAAACCCATTTAACATAGTGAGACAGCTTTAAAAAAAGCAACAGAGAAAGGAAGATCTCCATTGCTTTTTTTAAGCTATTTTGCTATGTTAAACTCCTTTAACATAGTGAGGCACTTTATAAAAAGCAATGGAGATCTTGCGTTCTCCATTGCTGTTACAAAAAAAAAAAAAAAAAGACATGCTAATGGAAAAAGTCCGGGCACCCGGACCTTTTTCTATTAGTATAAGTCTGATTTTACAATGGGCACGCTGACCAATCAGCATTCGCGTTTTGTAATATTAATGGGGGGGGGGTCATTGTATAATTAACAATATTTATCAACTGTTTACTAGCCTAATGTCCTTAGACCCTTTTTAAGCCTAGCCATTCATATCCCAATTTTCCAAATTATCAGTGTCCATGGGGGAGAAGAGCTTTGGTACATGCTTGTGTCTTAGGGCATCTACAAACTGCCCCATCCATAAGGGCTACACGCAATCAGCCAGGGGTGAATTTGCAATTTTCCATCCATTGACCCGAATTGTATTTGAATGGGCTTAGGGAAGAGCTCTGTTTCACATGAATGGAGAGTGTTTTCCAGTGAAGGGATTGTGAAGACTGCCAGCCTAGCTAGATAAAATTTTGTAAATAAGTCTATGTCATTGTAAATATTAATGTAATCCACAGGCTTGTTCTACAAATGTAAAGAGAACTATATGTTAGGATTAAACTATATATTATACTGAGCTTTAAAAATGTAACCACAGTGCACCCTGCTGGAAGAAAGCTGATATGTCAAGCACTTTATGACTGATCTCCAGCTCTTTCTATTGTTTCAATTTAAGAGGTAATTATTAAGGTTTTGCATGTAAAAAGTATTTTATTGATGTGGCTTCCTGCAGGTGCAGATTACAAAAAGAAATGTAAATTTTGAGTTTCTGTTAGCCTGGGAAACTAAATCAGAACTGTTAAGAATGATGTAATCTGTAATGGCTCAGTAGTACTGTGTTGTCAATTTAAGGACAGAAAGAAAGGAAAGCATTTTGGATATTGTCTGAACCTGTTAACAACTCACCAGCACTCTGTCTTGTAAGTAATGTAGTATTTAGAACTGTGATTTCTCTTACAGTTAGATAGGAATTTAGCCAGATTAGACTAGCTGTTTTCTATATTTGTCAGACTATCCTACGATATTATTTTAAAGTTTTTCCTGTGATTGCTGAACTCTATAATGTCATTGTGTTGAAGTAATTAATAAGTATTGTCTTGTGTTATTATGTATTATTAAATATTGTTTAAACCTTTCAACTGTGGCTGGTTTTTGTAGAGATAATTTAAGCTCTAGAGTACTTGCATGTATTTAGTGATGCTGTATAAGCCACTCCAATAGCCTTAGCCCTGGGTTACACTTACTGTTTGGATAACAGTAATATTACACAGTTAAATTGGTCACCCTTTGGTAAGGGCCTTATTAGTAGCTGATAAATAGTGGTTGGTGGCAGTGGATTACTACCGTATAGCCTGGGCAGAAAGGGGCATAGCTGGAGAACCTGTGCCAGCCTTCCCCAGGAGTGTCTGTATGTTTGTATATAACTCATATCTTAAAGTGTGTGTGTGTGTGTGTGTGTGTGTGTGTGTGTGTGTGTGTGTGTGTGTGTGTGTGTGTGTGTGTGTGCGTGTGTGCGTGTGTGTGCATGTGTGCGTGTGTGCGTGTGTGCGTGTGCGTGTGCGTGTGTGCGTGTGTGTGTGTGTGTGTGTGTGTGTGTGTGTGTGTGTGTATGTGTGTAAGCTACTTGAGCAGGAACACAAAGCACTGGTTGGACAGAGAGGGTGCTGGAGGTTTTGGCTTGACCACTAGGCTGAGATCCGTACCCTTTAGCTGTGCCAGTGGGGAGTCTTATTGGGGATCTGGAAAGAAAGGGAGAAACCAGACCCAGACTGGCTGTGATCTCTGTGTACTCTTAAGGGAAATTGTACTTTACTGTGTGTACTTGTTATCCTTCCCAATATGCACACCCCTCACTGGTGCTAATGATGAGGATTGAGGCTCCTTGATTACTGTGCCAGTGCACGGGCATCACATATTAATTGTTTGGCAGTGGTGGGATATCCACATCAAATATTAATTGTTTGATAGTGATGAGTTAGCCACATCACATACTAATTGGCTTGTAGTGGTGTGGATAGTGAATTCCTGCAGCTTGTGTAGAGTGATCACTAAAGGTGTTTTTTTGCTCTAAATCAGCCACACAGTGAATATTCAGAGTTCAATTCACAATTATTTTATTTCTTTTGTTAGCTTAGTTAGTCAGGGACAGCAGGCAACCATGTCAGCAGAGGAGTATGACAAGCTGACAAGGAGCCAGTTGGCTGAGATGTGCCAGGCTAAAGGACTGGTGCATGGAAACCTGACTAAGGCAAACATGATTGCAATTTTGGTCACAGCTGCATCACAAAACAGCAATCAGGAGGATGATCAGACTGGCCATGGGATGTTCAACACTCAGAGAATGGACAGCTCAACCTTTTGTTAGAGGACTTAAAAATCCATCTGGAGCTAAAGAGACTTGAGTTGGAGGCCAGGCATTTGGAAATGGAAGCTGAGGAGAAGGAGAGGCAGAGGCAGCACAAAAAGGAGATGCTGACTCTTCGCTAGAGTCATGGATGTAATGGGGAAGGGAGTAACTGGACCCCAGAAGCACAAAAGGTCAGTAAATGTCTTCCGCAGTTTACAGAGGGGGGTAATTTTGTTAGTTTCATTCATATGTTTGAGAGGGTATGTAAACAGTATGATGTTGACCAAAGGCTTTGGGTATGGTTTCTGACTCCATTACTCCATGGTAAAGCTGCAAATGTACTTTCCAAATTATAAGATCTTGACTGTTTTAACTATAATGCTGTAAAGAATTGTTTGTTAGAATTGTTTAAGCTAACACCTGAAACTTACAGGAATAAGTTTTGTGAGCAAAGATGCAAGGCAGATGATAGTGTATGTGAATATGTTGCTGAACTGAGCACTTATTTTCATAGGTGGGTGAGTGGATGTCAAGTCCCCACTTTTGAAGGGTTAGCAGACCTTTTGGTGAGAGAACAAGCCCTTAGCACTTTGCTTGAGGACATGGGGATCTGATTAGCTGATCAACAATGTGCTACTCTAGATGAGTAAGGGAAGAAGAAGGACCTATACCTAGCAAGGTGGGCATTACTGCACAGGAAAGGGACACCCAGTACTGCTTATGGATCTAAAGGAACCCATGGTGGGGAGCCCAGACTGTCCGAACAGAATTTGACAGTAGTAAGGGAAGCCACTAGTCCAGGTACATGCCCAAGATCTAGGGGTAAATGTTTTGAATGCAACCAGTGGGGCCATGTGGCATATAGATGTCCATGGAGGCAAGGTGGGGAACAAATGGTGAGAGAGCCAGTAATTGGGAAAGACAACATGCCAACAGTAGGTTTTCTTGAGACAACAAGGGTACCAAACTACAACAAGAGGTTATATCCTATTGTAGTGAATTTCAAAGAGGCCTGCAATGGTTACAGAGCAGTACTACTTGTCTAGGCAGTGTACTCTAGTCAGAGCTTTAGGAGGTACCCCATTCCAAATACCAGTGGCTAGGGTTCACCTTGACTGGGAGGGTGGAAAAGGATGCCAGCAAGTCGGTGTGTTTGAGGATATCCCTGCAGATGTCCTGATAGGGAATGATTTTGATAATGCAGTACTATGTGCTCATGCACTTACATGCAGTCATGCTTGGAGACAAGCACATGGGTCTGGTAGCCTGGGAGAGACCCAGACAGACCACATACTTGCAGCCAAGACTGGTGAGGTGGTTACTTCAGGGAGGGAGCTACCCTGTAGCAGTGAGACTGAATGTGAACCACAGCTGCTTGTGGCTACTGATGTTCCCTTGGACAGAGGGACTGCAAGGGCAGAGGTGAGCAGTAGTACTCAGGCTGACAGTGAGGCACTGCTGTCAGAGGATACCAGACTTCCTGTGGAAGGGGAGCTGGGAAGAGTTACAAGGAGAGAGTTGAGACAGGCTCAGCTCAAAGACTCTACATTACAAGGCCTGAGGCAGGTAGCTATTGAGGCACATGATTTTCAAGGGAAGGTCAATTCTGTATACTGGGACAAAGGGTTACTGTATAGAGAGTGGATCCCAGAGGGAGAGTTAGAAGGTGAGCGAATACAACAGTTGGTAGTGCCTAGAGCCTACTGTCTGGCACTTCTAGCCATAGCCCATGATATTCCCTTTGCAGGTCATACGGGCATAAAACGTACCAAGAGATGTATTATGCAGAACTTCTATTGGCCTGGAATTTCCAGAGATATAACAGGGTGCTGCAGGACCTGTGAGCAGTGCCAAAAGGTAGGCAAGGCAGGCGACAAGGTGAGAGCTCATTTGATGCCTTTGCCTTTGATTGAGGAGCCATTTCAAAAGGTAGCTATGGATATTGTGGGGCCTCTGAGTACCCAAGTTCCACAGGGAAAAAGTGTATCCCAGTGGTAGTAGACTGTGCTACAAAAATCCCTGAGGCAGTGGGTTTGTCCTCCGTTGAGACAGAAATGGTGGCAAATGCTTTGTTAGAGGTTTTCAGCAGGGTAGGTTTCCCAAAAGAAATACTGACTGACAGAGGTGCAAATTTCATGTCAGACCTGCTGGCTTGTCTGTGGAAATACTGTGGGGTGAGGCACCTGTAGACCACCCCCTACCATCCCCAGACTAATGGTCTTGTTGAGAGGTGAAACTCTACAATCAAGTTCATGCTATGGGCATTTGCAGACCAGTTTAAGTGGGATTGCAACAAATATTTGCCCCATTGGTTGTTTGCTTACAGAGAGGTGCCCCAGGAATCCACAGGTTTTTCATCCTTTGTGTTGTTCTATGGGCATAGGGTGAGGGGACCTCTAGATTTAACTTGAGATGAGTGGGATGGTGAGTGTGAATCTCACAAGGAGTCTGTTGTGGCATATGTCCTAAACCTCAGGACAAGGCTCAGGGAACTTAAGGGCCTGGCCCAGGAGAACCTGGCAGAAGCCCAACAGCAGAAAAAGGTCTGGTATGACAGGAATGTTTGAGCTAGACAGTATGCTGTAGGGCAGCAGGTAATGGTTCTCATTCCTATCAGACACAACAAGCTGCAAGCACCCTGGGAGGGACCCTATAAGGTGGTGAGAAAGGTAAGTGATGTTAACTACATGGTAGAACTGCTAGACAGGAGGCAGGGGCACAAATTGTACAATGTTAACATGTTGAAACCTTACCATGACAGGGAGACCCTTGTGCTGAGCATTTGCAGTGGGTTGCAGGTGGAGTCTGAGGGAGATCTGGTGACTGATCCCCTCAGTGAGGCTCAGACTGACACCTCAGTGGAAGGGATAGCAACATCCAAGCCACTATCTCCTACCCAGGTTCATGAAATCCAAGCAGTGTTACAGGAGTTTGGGGACATGTTCACTGGGAAACCAGGGTGCACCCACCTAGTGCAGCACCAGGTGGATACAGGACCCCAAAGGTCTATTAGGCAGGCCTCTTATAGGGTGCCTGACTGAGTCAAACAGACTCTTAGGGAGGAGATACAGGAAATGTTGGAACTAGGAGGTAATTCATGAGTCCAACAGTCCCTGGGCCTACCCAGTGGTGCTGGTGCCAAAGAAGGATGGGAGCACCAGGTTCTGTGTGGACTACAGGAAATTAAATAGTCACACAGAGTCAGATGCTTATCCCATGCTTAGGAAAGAGGAAGCCCTAGAGCAGCTGGGTGGGGCTAAGTATCTTACCACCACTGATCTTACCAAGGGTTACTGTCAGGTGGCCTTGACTCCCAGTGCTAGAGAGAGGTCAGCGTTTGTGACTCCTTTTGGCTTGTATGAGTTCACAAAGATGCCCTTTGGGGTGAAGAATGCCCCAACAACTTTCCAGAGGCTGGTAGATAATATCCTAGCAGGAACAGGAGGGTTTGCCTTTGGTTACCTAGATGATATTGCCATCTAGAGCCATTCCTGACAAGAGCACATTCAACATGTCAGGAGGTGCTGGGCAGACTACAGAGGGCAGGGTTGACCATTAAGCCCAGCAAATGTCAGGTGGGTATGGCAGAGGTCTCCTACCTGGGACATAGAGTGGGGAGTGGTAAGATCAGGCCAGAACCTGCCAAAGTGGAAACCATTCTGGTATGGCCTGCACCTGTTATCAAAAAGCAGGTGAGGGATTCTTAGGGAACACAGGATACTACAGAAGGTTCATCCCCAGTTATAGTACCATAGCTGCTCCCCTCACAGACCTGACACGGAAAAGCAGGTCAGATAAGGGAGTGTGGACCGCAGCAATGTGATCAGGCATTCCAGAATTTTAAAGAAGCTTTGGGAGGATCACCTGTGTTAGACAGTCCAGATTACAGCAAATAATTTGTTTTGCAGGTGGATGCTTTGAACCATGGCGTGGGGTCTGTACTTAGCCAAATTTCTTCAGAGGGAGAAGAGCACCCAGTGGTTTATCTCAGTTGTAGGCTCCAACCCAGGGAGGAATGCTATGCAGCTGAAGAAAAAGAATGTCTAGCCATAGTGTGGGCACTGCAGAAACTTCAGCCTAATCTGTATGGGAGGAAATTCACTGTAGTTACAGATCACAATCCCCTAACATGGTTACACTGAGCCAGCCAGCAAAATGCCAAGTTGCTAAGATGGAGCCTAGGGTTGCAAGCATATGATATGTCAGTGCAGCACTGCAGTGGGGTAAGCGATGCCAACACAGATGGGCTCTCAAGACAGGGAATGAGGTAAGGTATATTCAGATAGACCTAACCCTCTCAAGCAACATTTCTCAAGGGCCATTGAAATACTAGCTTGAGTTCTCCAGGGAGGGAGATATGTGAAAGCTGCCAGCCTAGCTAGATAGAATTTTGTAAATAATTCTATGTCATTGTAAATATTAATGTAATCCATAGGCTTGTTCTACAAATGTAAAGAGAACTATATGTTAGGATTAAACTATATGTTGTCCTGAGCTTCAAAAATGTAACCACAGTGCACAACACTGAGAAAACTGATAAGTCAAGTATTTTATGACTGTTTGATCTCCAGCTCGGAGACAGGATGTCTGGACTAAGAAATTATTTCTGTTGTTTTAATTTAAGAGCTAATAACTAAGGTTTTACATGTAAAATGTTTTATTGCTGTAGCTTCATGCAGGTGCAGATTACAAAAAGAAATGTAAATTTTGAGTTTCTGTTAGCCTGGGAAACTAAATCAGAACTGTTAAGAATGATGTAATCTGAAATGATTCAGCAGTACTGTGTTATCAATTTAAGGACAGAAAGAAAGAAAAGCATTTTGGATTTTGTCTGAACCTGTTAACAACTCACCAGCACTCTGTCTTGTAAGTAAAGTAGTGTTTAGAACTGTGATTTCTCTTACAGTTAGATAGGAATTTAGCCAGATTAGGCTAGCTGTTTTCTATATTTGTCAGACTATCCTACAATATTGTTTTAAAGTTTTTCCTGTGATTGCTGAACTCTGTAATGCCATTGTGTTGAAGTAATAAGTATTGTATTGTGTTATTATTTATTATTAAATATTTTTAAACCTTTCAACTGTGGCTGTTTTGTGTAGAGATAATTTAAGCTCTAGAGTACTTGCATGTATTTGGTGATGCTGTATAAGCCACTCCAATAGTTTTAGCCCTGGGTTACACTTACTATTTGGTAACAGTAATATTACACAGTGAAACTGGTCACCCTTTGGTAAGGGCCTTATCAGTAGCTGATAAATACTGGTTGATGGCAGTGTATTACTATCTTATAGCCTGGGCAAAAAGGGGCATAACTGGAGAACCTGTGCCACCCTTCCCCAGGAGTGTCTGTATGTTTGTATGTAACTCATATTTTAAAGTGTGTGTGTGTGTGTGTGTGTGTGTGTGTGTGTGTGTGTGTGTGTGTGTGTGTGTGGTTGGACAGAGAGGGTGCTGGAGGTTTTGGCTTGACCACTAGGCTGAGATCTGTACCCTATAGCTGTGCCAGTGGGGAGTCTTATTAGGGATCTGGAAAGAAAGGGAGAAACCAGCCCCAGACTGATTGTGATCTCTGTGTGCTCTTAAGAGAAATTGTACTTTACTGTGTGTGTGTGTACTTGTTATCCTTCCCAATGTGCACACCCTTCACTGGTGCTAGTGGTGCGTATTGAGGTTCTTTGATTATTGGGCCAGTGCACAGGCATCACAGGGATAATCTCTTAGACACATACCTGTCATTCCAACATGTTTTGTTTATGTCACAGACAAGGTTTAGATCCTTAGATCAGGTAATTCTAATGTTGTTTGTTTTGTGAATGTGTAACAGATCCATCAGGGCTAGATTGTAGAATGCCTTGTAGGTTAGACATAGTAGACATAGATCATCCCTCAGTAGGGTGTAGGAGACAAGAGTGTGGGGACAGGGCTTTGAGATGATCCACATAGGTTATATTATTTGCACTCTGTATTCATTTAGTGAAGAATCTCTGTGACCACTCCTGCTTTTGCAAATGCTTGGTTAGGTACAAGTCTAAGAATGCATTGTATTATTGGTTTAATGGGGGCTGAGTATAGTGGGACTATGCACTTCTTAGACCTGGATACCATGCCCTTACTCATAAGATGGGATTATTTTGTATGCACATCTGCATATAACTATGTAATATCCTGGCATGTAATTGATGGCTCAGTAGTGCAGCAGTAGAATTGTCTCCTCCCAGCAAGAGGTTCTCTGGTTCAGTTCCCAGCTGGAGTGCCTTCTGTGTGAAGTCTGCATGTCCTCTTTGTGTTCGTGTGGGTTTCTTCTGGGTGCTCCGGTTTCCTCCTACATTTCAAAGACATGCACCTAGAGCATTTCTCCCCAGGCCTCCACTGAAAATTGACTTTGTTCCAAGTCAGACTTTCCCGGTAAACAAATGTTAAATAAATAAATATTTTGCCAAATTATCATGCTAGCAAAACTATAATGTACCACATGAATGTTTTGTTTTCTTTTCTTATGGAGCTTATCTCCCTGGGCCTTCAAAGGAAAGGAGTCTAGCATGGCTCAGCTGGACAATCCAAGTAAACAAATACAATAAATAAAATACATTTATTTATTGGCATTTGTTTACCAGGAAAGTCCAACTGAGCAGTGCCCATTTTCTGCAGAGGCCCAGAGAGAAAAGCCCCATAATAAGGAGACAACATGTACATCATTTACATTGTTTTATCATTTACTGTCACTTTCATTCGTGAACAGCAGTTTCATTATTCAAGCATCCTTGATATCAGTTACATTATTCACAAACAGTTTTGATTAAAAATAATAATTATATGGGTTGTATATTAATATTTTTAAATACAGGGAGGTGTGTGCAGTGTAATATCATTAGTACCCATAGATTGTCAGGTTTTACGTAAGAATATTTGTTATTATAAAGACTTCAAAATCTGAACTAAAAAGTAAAAAGGTCACACAGACAGACAAACCAATTAGTAAAAACTACAAAAAAAAAAAAACTAGCCAAGCTAGAGTCTTCTCTGTGTTGTATCTTAAAGCTCCTGTAATAGAGGCCCATGGGATATATGCAAATCACCCCTTAAGGAAATCAAGTGTTTCAGCTATATGGTTTCTGAATGTCCATCACTTTTTTCTTTTTCCTTTTTAAGTCTTTATGGACAGATTCAAGCTAACAAAGCCAAAGACCACTAGGAGTGGACATGCACGTTTTGGCCTTCTTATGACCTAGTCAGCACAGCATAAGTGAACTGTTTGACTATACTCTAGAAACACAGGGTCTTTAAACCCAGCTGATGACCATAACCATTAAGGTGTCCATAAGATATCCCAACTAATAACTAAACCAAAAAGTAAAAAGGTCACAAAAGCAAACCAATTAGGAAAAAAACTGCAAAAAAAAACTAGCCAAGCTAGAGTTTTCACTGTGTGATACCTTAAACCTTCTGGGTTTAAAGACCATGTGTTTCTATTGTATAGCCAAACATTCCACTTATGCTGTGCTTATATGTGTTTATCTGGTGCGTTGGAAGATGAACAAAGTTAAAAATGTTTAGATTTTGCTAAAACCAAAATGCCACTTTGGGCTGGGTTGTCTAAAAAAAATTACCAGACACAGAGACTGAGAGAGAGAGAGAGAGAGAGAGAGAGAGAGCATTACAGCTGTCATTATCTATGACAGTGTAAAAATATGGACAAGTGATGACCATTTGCTTCAGCTTGTTTCTTAGTATGAGATGCATTAGGCACTTTTGCAGTTTTGACCATTAGGAAAGAGGTGTAGGATAATGGGTTGACTTTTTTTCTGGGGGGATTCAGAAACGGTGAATAAAGCAAAATTAGGTGTGGAACAACTTTTCCAGTAATGCTGAAAGTGTTTTTCCAACTGAGATGCAACTTCTTCTAATGCACATTTGACTATTGGATTTTAAAGAATTATTCCAGTTACCAATATAGGTGGATGAAATAGAGGCCCTAAGTACCTCTAATTCAGATGAGTAATTATGTGCAGTGGAAGAGGAAGAAATTTGGGATAAGCAGCCTGATCGAGATGGAAAATGTGGAGTGGTTATGTTCTCTTTGGCTCTGATGTGTTGACCTGAGGGAGGATATTAGTTGATATGACTGGTGTGACTGTTTAGCCTTTTTATAAAAATGATTGTTCTAATGACTGTAAGACAAACACATGTAACACATATAAGAAAAACCCAGCCCAAAGTGGCATTTTGGTTTTAGCAAAATCTAAACATTTTTAACCTTGTTCATCTTCCAACACACCAGATAAGCCTTACTTAGCTATATCAATGATGAATGCTTTGTCCACTGATTTCTCGGTTGCCAGCTGTCCGGTTTTTGACCGGACTGTCCGGTTTTCTGACAAATTGTCCAGTTAGAAATTTCATTCAAAACTGGACATGTGAAGTCCAGGTTTTTTTCCCCACTGCCACAAATCCGATCTCAAGAGTTTCTCCCATGCCATCTTACTCTGCGAATCAGAAGTTGCTCAGTATTATACAGATCAAGGAGGCTCTACCACAATGCACATACTCATGTCAGGCCCCTCTAAGTGAAGGGTAGAAGCCAATGGTCAGCCTCGTTGTAAGCAGTCTAGTCACATTTTGCAAAGCGCCCTATTACCACGTCATGTCCGTTCCATCTAGCTGGCAGGAATGAAGAGAGAAAAAAAGCTAACATGAGCAGTGAGGGGGTGCTGTATGAAGGAATCTCAGTCTGGGGCATCTCTGTTCTTACTAAAATGGTTGTAAAATTGCCTTAGGTAAACGAAAGCATCATGCCTTTTGACTTCAGGAGGTAAGCAGTCTCTGCATATTGTCTAACACTTTATTTTTGTACTACTTTTATCTTTACTTTTAATACAAAATAGAGTGGTGGGGTTGAGTTTTATTTTAATTATAGGGAATGCAAGAGTGGGGTTAGTTTAGTATTATGCTGCAGAAGTTCAAAGCATGCAGTTAACTTATTTGTTTATTTAGTTTTATTCCTTTAAAACAATGACACACTGGAGGCAGTTTTGTATTTTTCTGGAGAGTTGCAAATTTTTGCTAATGCTAAACAGATTTGATATCTCATTTAGCTTAATATATTATTTTGGAAGTCTGTTTATATTACGTGGAATTACAACCCTCGATTATTGCCGTTCTTTAGTGGTACCCTGTATAATGACAGTACATTAATTTTGGTTGGATCTTCTTGCACATCACATAGACAGATCAGGAATGCCAACTGCTTCAGTTTTTGTTTCTAATTGATTTATCAAAGAGTGCAACAAATCAAGGAGCACAGTGGCACTTAAATGAAAGAATACATTGTATAGTGCCATCTACATTTATTGTTTTGTGATATGTGGCGGGAACTGGGAAATTGTCTTCCATCAAGATAGCTTTCACTTTCCCAAGTTTACATAGTAGTTTCTCTGTTTGACAGCCCATGTGTCGGGTTCACAAAGTCGGGTCATGGTGGTGATGGGTAATAGTTTGGCTTTAGGGATAGTGGTGCACTCTGCTGTCTGCACTGCTGTTCTCCAAAAGACTATCTGAGCAACATTTGTTTTGTTGCATCTATTATGTTGTCTATACGACTGCTGATTATTTGATTGCTCTGAATATCTGGCACTGGTGAAGCTTACACTTTGCATCTTGATCACTGTTTTTAACTACAGTCATAATCCAGGGCATTAAAGAAGCTAATTTTATGTAACTGCAGAAGCCGTAATGGGAATGTGCATTTGTTTGTGCTCAATCTGGAGTCATACTTGCAAGCTGTCACATATTTGCACCATCAATTGTCTTACTGAACTGAGTTTATTATTTAGTTGTAAGTTAACAGTTCCAAAGAGTGCTTTGAGATTTCTGATTTTGCACTTGGCTTGTAGGATCGGGACTTGTATACTGTCACCAGTACAAGGTAATTTATTCACATGGGTGAGCTCCGCCTAAGGTGCCACAGCATTAAATAATATGCAAACAGTATTGACTTTACTAAGTTCTACATCGGTTACAGAAAAAACTCATATTCTACTTCTGGTGTATGCTTTTGGTTTGGCCTTGTATTTGCCTCTGATCTCTTTGGGTGCCAGATAGTACATCTCAGTGTCATCCCAGTCTGAGGTTTACTAGATTGTGTTAATCTGTCTGTACTGGAACAGTAATTACTGCTAAGGGGAATGTTTACTTTCTGCCAGTATAACTAACTTTAAACTACTCCTGTGGAAAACACTGTTTCATCTGGGTATTCTTGTGAGTCACCCTGAAGGCTGTTACACAGGGTTTTAGGCTTTATTTAGCATTCTGTTTTTCTCCTGTACTGTGCTGTTGAATCCAATTATGCTACTGTGATGTTGTTTTCCATACTCAATGTGTTTTTACCAGCACAGTTATGTTGACTGTCTTTGTAGTAGGCTTTTTTTTTTAATACACTGAAAGAAGTACACTTGTTGAATGGTATGTACATATATATATTAATGTCTACTGATTGTTTTGGCATGTTTTTATCAGCACATTTGTAGTTCACTTTCTGTGTACTAGTCACCTTAGATACTGTGCTAGGAGTACAATTGTTGAATGTTAATTCATACCTATTTCACTGTACAGTATTCTAGTGTCTGCTGCTGCTCATCTTTATCCTCATCTGTCCAAACCTATATACAATTTGCTTCTCACATTACTCTTTCCAGTTAACTTCCCCATTACCTTACTGTTATCACCTATAAATCCCCCTGTCATCCTCAGACTACATTTCTCCCTCCAGAGTTTTCATACCAGCACTTGCTTCCCCCCAACCCTGAATGCACACTAACCCTCCAATTACTCCATGTCCCTATCTCTTCATACATATGTCTATTGCAACCCTCACCTACAGCTACTCTCTTCATGCTACACTGTGTTACCTCCCCTCCAAAGATTTAAATTTTGCTTGTGACATAAATAGGCCATGTTGATGAGACACAAATGTGTCTCAGAGGGTCCCCATGCACTGGAACAAGCTTCCCATCCACGTGAAGCAGAGTCCATCCCTAGCCCTATTTAAGCATAACTTTGACAAATAGATGGGAAATTGGAAATCATCCCTGTTGCCAATTCCACCTATCCATTTTTTTTTCTGGACTATCCACAAATCAGATCAATTCTCTAGTAGTCAGGAAAACACTGTACAAACTCCAGTATTCTGTTTCACAAAAAGAAACAGACTATCAGTGTCTGTTAAATTGGCTGATTTACTATGCTTTTTTACAGAAAAGCAAAGTAAATCGGCTGAAATTAGGCATCCGGAACAGAAAAAGAGGGTGTTCCCATCAGCTGATATAACAGTGATGTCACAAAATGGGTGGGGTACAGATGGGAGAGGGGTAGGAATGGGTGGAGTTATGGGTGATGCGAGGGGCGTGACCTTAGTCCGGTTTTAGCCACAAAGAAACCTGGCAACCCTCTTGACAAGATTTGGTAATTAAATGGTGGGGCACTTAACATGACTTCGTTTTACATCTATAAAGATAACATTTACATTGTTTACTTTAGATTCCAGATCTATGCCAACTACATCCCAAAGGCTTATAAGAAAGGGGTGATAGAGGTTACGCCCTTTTCATTATTTCTTGACGATGTAACAGTGCATTTTCATAATGTGCTCAAAAAACAAAGTACAGGTCACCGCTGAAATTGTTCTTGTTAAAACCACCTTTAATAAAAGTAAGCGCTTTCGGAATAATCCTTCATCAGACATATTTTAAAATAACAGAAGCAACTATATTTAAAATACAAGTCATCCAATCATTTGCTCATAAAAGCCCGCCTTTTTTGTAACACAGGTTTAATGGGTAAGACATCATTAAGACCTGGGGGTCTATGGGCTCTTAAATCTACTATCCACTTAGATTCAGCTAGTGCTGTTCTGTGCTGAATGTCACCCCCCCTGTCATTAATTTTAATGTTAACAATGCATCTAAACTTGAAAGTGTGTGTGGGATGCTGATTAATGTGCCTATATAGAGCATTGCTCTCTTGACCTGTTCTGATGTTACTAATGTGTTGTAATATCCGGACCTTCAGCATGTTGTTAGTCATACCCACATAAAAACTTTCACACTGTTCACAGTTGGCCATATATACTAGATGTTTTGTCCTGCAAGTTGCCCTCCCTTTAAATAGAAAGGTTTGTGTCATATTGGGATGTTTATATTCTATGTCACTATTGATATATTTACAGGCCTTGCAATTACCACAGGGGTATGTACCTACTCTAATATCAGGTATAAGTCTTCTGTCCAAATGTGCCTCTTTACATAATAAGTCCTTGAGGTTATTATTCCTCCTGTAGTTAAATATAGGACGTTCTGCCACTACGTCCTTAAGGCCAATATCACTTCTTAGTATATTCCAATTATTTTGAACTATCTTACATATATCTTTAATGTTACTACCATATGTGAAAAGAAGTTTAGGTTGATCCTTCCTATTGCTATACGATACAGTATCTATCTGTCTATCCCTAGCAGGACCTTGCATCCATGGCCTATTCTTCGTCTTTCTGTGTAGTGTATTACTTACTGCATTACTAACCATGTCTCTCCCATAACCCCTATCTGTAAAGTGTCTGCTCAACCTGGATAGTTCCTCTTCACAGCAAGTATCTTCCGAACAGACCCTAGATATCCTACCCACTTGGCTCTTGACAATGTTGGGAAAGATATATCTCGGGTGCATGCTGTCATAAGATAACAGTGTATTTTGCCAACACTGTTTCCTGTACAATTTTGAGGTGAAACCAAGATCTCTCTGTTCCACACAGACATCCAGAAACTCAATCTGGGTGAAAGAAGTTTTAGCACTAAAAGTCAAAAAAGTAGTGGTGGTATGAAGAAAAGCTAAAAATCTCTCAAAAGTGGATGTGTCCCCATCCCACAAAATAAAATCTTTCACCCAGATTGAGTTTCTGGATGTCTGTGTGGAACAGAGAGATCTTGGTTTCACCTCAAAATTGTACAGGAAACAGTGTTGGCAAAATACACTGTTATCTTATGACAGCATGCACCCGAGATATATCTTTCCCAACATTGTCAAGAGCCAAGTGGGTAGGATATCTAGGGTCTGTTCGGAAGATACTTGCTGTGAAGAGGAACTATCCAGGTTGAGCAGACACTTTACAGATAGGGGTTATGGGAGAGACATGGTTAGTAATGCAGTAAGTAATAATACACTACACAGAAAGACGAAGAATAGGCCATGGATGCAAGGTCCTGCTAGGGATAGACAGATAGATACTGTATCGTATAGCAATAGGAAGGATCAACCTAAACTTCTTTTCACATATGGTAGTAACATTAAAGATATATGTAAGATAGTTCAAAATAATTGGAATATACTAAGAAGTGATATTGGCCTTAAGGACGTAGTGGCAGAACGTCCTATATTTAACTACAGGAGGAATAATAACCTCAAGGACTTATTATGTAAAGAGGCACATTTGGACAGAAGACTTATACCTGATATTAGAGTAGGTACATACCCCTGTGGTAATTGCAAGGCCTGTAAATATATCAATAGTGACATAGAATATAAACATCCCAATATGACACAAACCTTTCTATTTAAAGGGAGGGCAACTTGCAGGACAAAACATCTAGTATATATGGCCAACTGTGAACAGTGTGAAAGTTTTTATGTGGGTATGACTAACAACATGCTGAAGGTCCGGATATTACAACACATTAGTAACATCAGAACAGGTCAAGAGAGCAATGCTCTATATAGGCACATTAATCAGCATCCCACACACTTTCAAGTTTAGATGCATTGTTAACATTAAAATTAATGACAGGGGCGGTGACATTCAGCACAGAACAGCACTAGCTGAATCTAAGTGGATAGTAGATTTAAGAGCCCATAGACCCCCAGGTCTTAATGATGTCTTACCCATTAAACCTGTGTTACAAAAAAGGCGGGCTTTTATGAGCAAATGATTGGATGACTTGTATTTTAAATATGGTTGCTTCTGTTATTTTAAAATATGTCTGATGAAGGATTATTCCGAAAGCGCTTACTTTTATTAAAGGTGGTTTTAACAAGAACAATTTCAGCGGTGACCTGTACTTTGTTTTTTGAATTCACTTGGTTTGGTACAACAGGTCTTTAGCATAACGTGTTATCTCTGTTTGTGCATTTTCATAATGTGCCTCAAATATATATTCTTTGATGTTGTTTAAAAATGACATCTTTAAAATAATTAATACAAATCTGTACTTGTAAGGTCATACTTGTTGAAGTGATTTATAAGAAAATTAGCCCTTAGACTGTAGAAAAGTTATGAATCGAAAGGAATACGAATAGCGCTCAAGTTGATGTTATTTTTAATATCACGAGCGCTCCTGCACTAATCCTGCATGGACTAAGCCCTGGTATGCAAATCACCCCATTTGCAGGATACATATATGCAAATGAGGTGATTTTGCAATCCAGGAAGCTTGCAACAGTCCATGCAAGACTAGTGCTATCTGCAGAAATGTACTTGGTTAGTAACTGAGTACATTTCTGCAAAATCCAAAACAAAGCTGTGACAGCCTCATATAAAGGCTGCATATCATGTAGTAAGCATGTCAATGGCAAAGTATAAGGCCATTGGCATTGCAAACAAAAAAAAATACAAAAATCAACTTTTATTTTTTTTTAGCCTATCTCGGCTGTTTAAGCGTAGGGCAATGGCGCGCAAACAGGATTGAGGGGAAAATAATAAAAGAAACCTAAAATAAATGGTCTAACTAAAATCATTTTTCTGCCATGCAAGTCAATGGCAGGCAGAAGACAACCTGGCCAGTGAGTAGTGGTTGCTAAGGGGGGAGGCTCAGTGTGAGACATGTAACTATGCATTAGCAGGCAATCCTATGCAAATGAGGGGAAGATAGTGAATCCCAGTTTTCCCCAGCATATGAGTCAGGTCCCAACAGTGTAAGAGTAGGAATAGCTTGGTACAAGCCTAGGAGTTAGGTGACATCATGGGGGGGTGTCAGGCATACTGTAAGCAGATTGGAGCCCTGCGGCTTGTATTTGCTCCTAGCCTAGCATAGCTAAGTTAGGGGGTGTGTCTAAACCTGCTTAGCCCGCTTTACAAAGCCTAAGTGGGTGTGTGTGCCGTGCACTGGGTTTTACAGGAAGAAAAAAGAAGTTAAACCAGGAAATAGAAGCAGTGTGTACATTTGAGCACTCTGCGCAGCGTGCACACGGGCTTAAACATGAAGGCAATGGGAAGGGAAAACAGCAGTAGGAAGGTAATCAAGGAGAACTAGCTTAGCTGGCAGGTGAAATGTATCAGAATCAGCCAATTATACAGGCAGCAGACCAGCCCAGCCCAGAACACTACTATAAACTAAGCAAATACCTTCCCTTTTGGTTTTTCCAATACTCTACACCACTGGTGTAAACAAGCGGGGAACTTTTAACACTCACAACAGCAAAATGATAGAGGCTGCAATAGCTATCATACAACAAATTGTGGAAGAGGCTGAGGGTGGTGAGGATGTGAATGATGTCCCCCAACCCACAGTGAGGAGATGGAGAAGAGTGTACAGACCCAGGGTAACCTACCAGGGGCTACATGAGCTGGAGATAGGTGGAGCACTATAGGGTGGACAGGGACCTCCTACAGCAAATTGTTGAGCTGTGCCGGCCACGCCTGACACATAACTAACAGAGGAGAACCCATCCCAGTGGATACCAAGGTATGTGTAGGCCTAGGAATACTAGCTACTAGCACCTTCCAAAGGCCAACTGGGGATATGATGGGGATTTCACAGGCATCAGCATCCAGGGTACTCCACCAGTTCCTGGATGCAATGTCAGCACATGTTCGTGAGCACGTATATTTCCCCAACACCCGTGAGGCATTGGACAGAAATATGCAACTGTTCCACCAAATAGCAGAATACCCTGAGGTAGTGGTTGCTATAGACTACACTCACATACGCATCAAAGCACCACCCGTTGAGCGGGGTAGGGTCTACATCAATCGCAAGGGCTTCCCCTCCATCAACTGCCAGGTCGTGTGCGATGCCCAAGGCATAATAATGAATGTGTGTGCTGGCTGCCCTGGCAGCTATCATGGTTCCCACATTGGGCATCTGATGCAGCTGGATCTGAGATTTGTCAATGGGGACATCCCTGACAGTCACCTAGTGGGGGATGCTGGATATGCACTGCAGCTGTGGCTGATGACACCCATCAGAAATGCACACACACTCGAACAAGAGCTCCATAATGAGGCACATGCAGGGACCAGAATTATAGTAGAGCATGTGTTTGGGATGCTCAAGTCACGGTTCAGGTGCCTTGACACATCCGGTGGAGCCTTGCAGTACTCCCCAGCTACATGTACCCAAATTATCCTTGCATGTGTCATGCTACACAATATGATCCTGTGGAAACAGCTGCAGTAGGAACAGCACAGGGTAGGGCCACACAGCCCCCCCCCCACCATTGCCAAGGCCTGCACAGGCACAGAGTGACTTGGAGGAGGAACAACCTGAGCCTGCCCCAGTAGGCAGAAGGAGGCATGCCCAGTATGCCCTGGCCTTGGCAAAGAGGCAACTCATAGCACATACACTGACACAGGAGGGACCTAGGGAATAACACCTCTCTCTGACTCTCACATACAGTAAAAGGGATGCCAAAGATTACACTACCTGTGCCTAACCATTTGTAGGGAGTGTACTATGTGCATCTGACATAGGCAGTCCTGCAGCATCAGCCTCAATACTGGGACACCTACAAGGTAAGTGACTCACACATGCCAGTCAGGGCAGTCACATACCCAACAACAGTCACAGCCAGCAGGGCAGGTGTAGACAAACACAAATAAAGGCTGTGCTATGGCCTCTGAATGAGGCCTATGGGTAACCAGGCCTACACAGACAGACTACAGCAGGTCAGGCAGTGGGATTTCAGTTCTGAAGGGTAGGAAGTCAGACACTAATATGTTGGCAATTAAAAGCTAAGGTCTGTAGTACACTGGTATACCCCTAGTCAGCATGATAGGTAAGAAAACAGACTGAAATGGAGTACCTGACATACCAGTACAGTCCTAGCAAATGTGTACAAGTAAAAACTGAAAAACTGCAAACAACAAACCAAGAAAGCAGGCACTTGTAGCAGTCAAAAGCATGAAAAACAACTGACGGATGCAAAAAGGTTTAATAAATTGAAGCACTTTTCGTTTGCTTCCTTTAGCAAACTTCTTCAGAACAACAGTTTAAAAACTTTAAACCTCTTGACACACATTTAAATAATCACTATGATTAAGACAGGTTACAACGAAACCAATCATCGCTCACTTCGTATATGCCTCCCTCTAAAATATTCCTCTTAAAGGAATCGCAGCAGGTAAAATAAAAATGCAAATATCTAAACACATAAATATAAAAATATACCATGTAATACTGAAAACATTCATGCTAAGTATTGACTTCCTGATTTTACAAGCTGTTGAAACAATTCGTAAACAATATATTATCGAAAATTCACATAATGCTAAAGTGCTGATAACCTAATAAAATACTGTTGTATATGTTATACTTTATAGCAACATGATAGTTACCTAGACTTAACTTTATATAATATAAAGTCAAGTGAATAAAATATATACATTAAACAGCAATTATCCTTATTAGTCGATACTTGACTAATTTTAAGAAATATAATTCAACTGGATTTTGTTCTTATTTTTCATTCACCAGTAAATGTTCTAAAAATAAACAAAGAACATAGTAAGTGACACATTAATAAGCAACACATCAGTGTCTAAGGCTCCTAAGTTTAAGAATACTACTAATCGAGCATGTTTCATTTAATCCAGGGAAGTTATAAGCATTTAATTTAATTTGCCAATATAGTTCCAACTCTTCCAGACGCAGGGGTGCTGGACCACCCCTTACGTCTGGATTTATCTGGTCTATTACTGCAAATTTAAATTTGTGGTCTGTATAAGACTGGACGTGTTTCGCCAAAGCATTATCCTGTTTATTCCTGTTGATGGCATATTGATGTTCATACATCCTCTCACCGAGCCTACGCTCCGTTTTGCCTACATAAAAAACAGGACAGTTTTGGCATAATGCTATATAGACCACCATTTTCATATTACAATTAAATCTTGATTTCAGTCTAATACGAAAACCATTTGCTGTCACTGAATGTACATTGTCAACTAATTTGCAATAGTTACAGTTTTGGCATTTAAACATTCCCAGGATTTTTGGCTGGGGCCTTCTTTGTTGCTCTAGTGAGTCCTTTAGATTCCTACCCCTTCTAAATATTATCTTTGGTGTAACCCCCATTTTTGCATAAATTAGGGGGTTAGTTCTAAATAAACCCCAATTTTTCTTGATAATATCCAAAAATGTATAACTATGCATGTCGAATGTGGTGATCAAACTCATTTCACTCTGGATATCTGTAGTATGCCTACTTATTGTTTTATCATTGACATCCATAACATAGTTCGGTAATTCAATGTCATTATTGCTAAATTTAACCCTTAACAGAGGTTTGTATGTCCCATTAGTTCTTTTATACTGGACTTCTGTTATTAACTCATCCAGTAACTTTATCGGATAGCCCCTGTATAGAAACATGGACTTCAACAATTGACATTCCTCCTTAAATTCCTGGTCTATACTAACTATTCGTGCTGCTCTCACTAGTTGTCCTTTTACTACAGAACGCTTCTTGTAGTGAGGGTGACAACTGGAGAAATGTAAAAAAGAATTGGAGAAAGTATTCTCCCTATAAATGTTGGCAACATAACCTCCTTGTTCTAAATTCTTGGATGTTCAAGCATGCTATTACTTCTTTATTAAAGTTGGCTGTAAATTCTAAAAATTGTGTTGGTTCATTAAAAGTTTGAATTATGAACCTACTTGTTTCAACGTCACCTTTAAATAAGATGAATATATCATCCAAATACCTTGTGTAGTAAATGATCAAGTCATTAATCCTTGTGTTATTAAAGACATATTCAGATTCCCAATGTGCCATGACGGAGTTCGCTATACTGGCTCCACAGGGGGAACCCATAGCTACTCCGATTTTTTGGAGGTAAAATTCATCTCCAAACATGAAAAAATTATTATGCAGTATAATTTCTAATAGTTCTGCAGCTAGTGTCACCTCACTAACAGGAGCTCCGTGTTTAGTGAGCAGCAAGTTTACCCATTCTATAGCTATGTCCTGGGGTATACACATGTACAAATCCCTCACATCCACTGTGAGGAAGTTGTAGTCCATGTTAAACTCCAAGTTATCCAGACTTTTAAGGAATGACCAAGAATCCTTGCATATTTGCTGTTCTTTACTTAGATATTTTTGCAATATTACATCCACTACTTTAGCGCAAGGGTACGCAGGTGAGCCTCTACCATCAACTAATGGACGCATAGGTGGGCTCACCATATCCTTGTGGATTTTAGGTATTCCAAACATGCAAGGATATCTGGGATAAGTGGTAGACATGTAGTTATAAATATTCTGTTCAATTCTCCCTTCTATAAACAGGTCTTCTATACTGTTTCTTATGAAGTTATATGCTTTATTTATTTCAGATCTAGAACTAATAGCATATGCTGGGTTGTCTAATAATAAATTCATCCTTTCTACATAGTTTAAGTTATCAAAGATCACCAAGCCACCGCCTTTGTCTGGCTTACAAATGCGGATGTCTTGAGAATTCAAAAATTCAAGGCATTCTAGCTCAAAAAGGTTGATGCTTTGTTTACTTGTGACCTTGGGTCTCCTATTAAAACTCTGCCTAATATCTAACTCGCAGCGTTGTTCAAATACCAGTAGCAAAGGGTGTAAGGGAAGGTTGAACGTGCTAGGGATATAAAATTGACTCTCAGTGGAGTCCTTAACTACACCACCCATCATCAAGCTGAAATTAAGTTTCCTAGTAAAAACTTTAAGATCAGTGATAGTTTTAACTATGTTAGGTTTTTGCTCAGGGACATACGTGTATCCCTTTGATAGAAAATCTACAATGTCCTGAGGTATCACCACAGATGAAAAATTGAAGACTTTAAAGTCACCAGACCGATTGGTGATGACCGTAGGTTTAGGTGTCAAACTTTCATTAGTGTCATTACGTCCACTAAGAGCTATATTGTCTCCTGTTGGATCATTTTCACCTGTATCATCTGGTGATAATATACCAGGTGATAACGCTGAACAAGTTGCTCCTAAATCTAGACTTAGATCAACATGATATATTAAGTTTTTTGTTTGTTCTGTTTCCTCTGTGGTTTCTTCCCCTGGTAATTGCTCTGCTGTTTTGGTCTGGCCCCCGTGGAGTTGGTTGACCGAAAATTTGGATACTGATTCTCTTGGCCATTATTATTCTGACCATGTTGGAGGTGAAATAACCTTTCACTCCTCCTTAGTTCCTGCTGCTCATTTTGATTACCAAAGTTACTTGTATTGGTAACTGACGGTGATGTATTGTCATTCATACAGTGTGACTGATTATTGTCTGTATTAGTAGTAGCAGAAATGTTCTGTAAGTTAGCAGCTGGATGATTGTTGTGCCAAACTTGGGCCGCTGAGGGGATTGCATATGCAACCCCCTCAATATAGGCTTTACTGTCACGGTCCAACTTCTTCATTTTGTTGCTTTTCAATTTTGCCAAATATTGATCGATGCCAGTAAACATTAGAGTATATTCATATTTGTGTCTATAAAAGTCAACATCTAGTTTGATATTCTTATCCAGTTCTACTACTCTTTGGTTAAGGTCTTCTGCCCACAAAGTATAATGTTTAATCATGAGTTCTAGCAATTGTAGCCCATGCCAGTCAGACAACTCTATTAGTTCTTTATGAAATATAGAATTCGCCACCAGACGTGTGGGGAATTGGTAGTGCCTTAGGCCTTTTGGCACTATTTTACGTGCAAAGGATTCACAAAAGTATGCTATTTCTAATTGTAGTTTTTTCATTTTAACCAAGTGGCTATCCAAAAATTTAAGCTTGGTCACGATATCTGTAAATAGAGTGTTATTACCTTTATCTTGTTGCTGGATATCCGAGTTCGTATGTGTGGCTTTAGAAAAAGAAAAGTCGTCAGAAACCACTTATTGAGCCCCGATGCAACAGAATCACCCACTTCCAATGCATTAATAGCAGCACAAGATTGTGTCAATGGTAAATTGCACCTAGTATTAGCATTACAAGTCACAGGTATACCAAGTGCACCCATATTGTCCGACAGACGAGGTAAACCCTGAGGACTCTGTTGAAATTGTGGCTGTTGTCCTAGTCTAACTGAGGCGATGGTAGGAGTAATTCCCGATTGTTGCCCCTGTAGAACCAAAGCAGGACTATGCATTATTTCCGGCCTCAGGGTTGACAAAACAGTGGAGGTTATTGATGAATTCTCAACCTCCTGAGTGTCGGCAATCCTTATCGCTGGAGAAGGTACTGTAGAGGTGGAACGCTGAAATGCTGGTAATGCTAGACACAACTCGTTGTGCTGGGTGTCTAACTGGTCTAAGCGATGAAAAATCGACTCCATCTTTGACAGTAAGGAATCCAGAATATTATTTTGACAAGCTATATCATCGGTAGCTGGTGTGTCATTAGACACACTATTACAGCTCCTTAGTAATCTAGGTGTCGTGTTTTTGACTGCTACAAGTGCCTGCTTTCTTTAAATGTGTACAAGTGTCAGGTGTGCCCCCCCATCCTACGTAGAAATGTAGTCACAGTCAGGTGTGCCCCCCCAATCCTGTGTAGAAATGTAGAAATAGTCAGGTGTGCCCCTCCCCATCCTACTGTAGTAACAGTCAGGTATGCCCCCCCATTCCTGTGTAGAAATGTAGAAATAGTCAGGTGTGCCCCCCCATCCTATATAGAAATATAGTAACAGTCAGGTGTGCCCCCCCACAATCCTGTGTAGAAATTTAGAAATAGTCAGATGTGCCCCCCCATCCTACGTAGAAATGTAGTAACAGTCAGGTATGCCCCCCAATCCTGTGTAGGAATGTAGAAATAGTCAGGTGTGCTCCCCATCCTATGTAGTAATATAGTAACAGCCAGGTGTGCCCACCCTACAATCCTGTGTAGAAATGAGGAAATAGTCAGGCTTGCCCCACCCCATCCTATGCAGAAATGTAGTAACAGTCCATGCCAAATGATCGACGTATACCCTGCAGAGACAGCATGCTACCTGTAGGTGTACAACACAAATGTCCACACATTCAATACAGACAGCCATACTGGGCATGCCCACACACAAGAGAAATTAAGGAAATGTCAGTCAACAACATACTGAAACGTCATATTGGGTATGCTCACACACTTAAACACATGAAGGCTATGTCTGCAAACACCAGTGGACCAGACATATTTCTCAGCCACAGATGTTACTGCAGACACTCCTCAGTATGCACCACTCATGCTTTGCACAAACAGTAGATAGGAGTACAGGCATATATGTAAGGACAACACACTATAATAAGCCAAAGGTAGACATACATAGATGTGTGGAAGAGGGTGACTGTGACAAGGAGCCATCCTGGCCTGTACCACCCAGCAAACAGGCAAACGGCCACAACCACACGAGGGTCAGATGTCACTCACTGCAGATAGTAGCCACCAGTATCTGTCAGCATTTCAGAGTATGTGGTGCACATGCCAGCTGTGCAACATGAGTGTTCAAGGAAGTAGTCATCAAGCAGCTGTATACACGTACCTGTGAAATGTGACCCAGGTTGTGCCTGCATGTGGCGTGTCAACCCCTAGATGAATGAGTTATGGCCCATGCGCACACACTGCCCTCCCCATAGCCGCACCCTGACAAGCCTGCTGAGGTCATCCACTGTGAAATACACCTATGGGAGAGTTGTATCCTAATAATCTCTGTGGTGTGTCCCATAACTGCATATTGCTGTAGGGTGATAAACTAGTTAGGTAGGAGTTCTAACTCCAGCCTCAGCAACTGTCTGTGTGTCTGTCTGGGTAGAGAGCAATGCTTTTTAGGGTGGTCACACTCCCTGCAATTGAAATTCTCTACTTTGGTAAGGCTGCTGATGTCATCCACTTAGAAATACATCTCTGGTAAGGTTGTATCCCAGTAATCTCCTTAGTGTGTGCCATAACTGTATATTGCTATAGTGTGATAGAATAGTTAGGGAGGAGTTCTAACCTCAGCCTTGGTGACTGTGTTTGTGTGTGTGTCTGTCTGTGTAGAAAGCAATGCTTTTTAAGGTAGTCACACCCCCTACAATTTAACTGCTCTACATTGGTAAGGCTGCTGATGTCATCCACCTAGAAATACACCTCTGGGAAGGCTTGTTCCCAGTAATCTCCATAGCGTGTGTCATAACTGTGCACTGCTGTAGTGTGATAAATTAGTAAGATAGGTGTTCTAATTCCAGACTTGGCAAGTGTGTGTGCGTGTGCGTGTGTGTGTGTGTGTGTGTGTGTGTGTGTGTGTGTGTGTGTGTGTGTGTGTGTGTGTGTGTGTGTGTGTGCGCGTGTGTGTGTGCGCATGTGTGCGTGTGTGTGTGTCTGTGTGTCTGTGTGTCTGTCTGACCCTGTCTGTGTAGAGAGCAATGTGTTTTAGGGTAGTCACACTCCATACAATTAGTATGCACTACTTTGGCATGGCTGCTGATGTCATCCACCTAGAAATACACCTTTGGGAAGAATGTACCCCAGTAATCTCTGTAGTGCATGCCATAACTGTATACTGCTTTAGTGTGATATAGATCTCTGTTAGGGGTTCTATACCCACACATGCTGGTTGGGGATGTATTGTGTGTGTTTCAGTGTCTGTGAAGGGAACAATGCATTTTAGGCTAGTCACACTCAGTACATGTCAAATGCCCTACTTTGGCAATCCTGCCAATGTCATTCATTGTGAAATACACCTTTGGGGAAGGAGCTCTCCAGTTGCCCCCATGGTGTGTCCTATAACAGTTCCATGCTGTAGTGTGATATAGACCTCTGCTAGCAGTTCTATAACCACACATGTTGGTTGTGGATGTTTTGTGTGTGTTTCAATGTCTGGGTAGGGAGCAATGCATTTTAGGCTAGTCACACTCAGTACATTTCAAATGTCATACTTTGGCAATCCTGCTGATGTCAGCCAATGTGATATACACCTTTGGGGAAAGAGTACCCCAGTAACATCCATGGTGCATACTATAACTGTGTAGTGCTGTAGTGTAATACACTAGTTAAGTAGGGGTTCTACTCCCAGACATGACAGGTGTGTTTGTAACTCATATCCTGTGTAGAGGTGGGTGTGAGTGTATGACACCTGGGCCCAATGTGGAGTGGGTTTTGCAAATTTCTTATATGGTGGCCCTAATATATATCACAAAGTCCACTGTACAGGGATAACAGATGTGAAATAGCCGAGAGACTGGGGTGCAAATACATACCCATACATGTGACATCAAGGCCAGGCAATCACAGTTAGCAACCCCAGTATTACCCAGAGCACACTCTCAACCTATGTCTCATACACACACACACACACACACACACACACACACACACACACACACACACACACACACACACACACACACACACACACACACACACCGAGGCAACAGCCAATATGTTTGTGTAGTACACTGCATATTGGCAACTGATAGTAACTATGGAGTGAATGCAGTGGCCTACAGAGGGCATAGCACCCTGTCCATCTGTCCAATAGGCACATACATGCAAACAGTGCATGTTCTCCTCTGGACACCTACAACACTTGTGTTGCATCACATGTGACCCACAAAAAAGTTACCATGCCTGAAAACATGCCCTGTATGGATAGATGCCACTGACACCAGGGAATGTCATAAGCATGCTATCAATGTAGGTGCAGGGGTAACCTATTGTCCATTACCAGTTCCTGCCACAGGTGGCCAAGACTGGCACATCTGATGATAATCTGTGTACACAACATGGGCCCAACTCCCCAGGTACAGTTCCACATGTCACTGTACATGCAAGTGAAAGGTGTGCACATACCAGACACTGTCCATGTCATGGACTAAGGAACACATACATGGCAAGCAATGCACACGATTGGCCACATGCAATAGTCACCCAGGTGACTGGATGGTGGATACAATACCCACCTGTGTGGGCAAATGCAGAAACCACAGCCCCGAGCCACAATGCAGACCATTGTCATGTGGCCTGATGCCAAGGTATACCCATCACCTAGCCTTGTATAGCCATCTGACACAGTCAACCACCACATACCCATGCAGAAATGCACCCATGCATGCCAGTACTGGCACCCTATGTGTTTGTGTGTGTGTTGTATGATGCATATGATCACATCCACACTCACTACAACCCCCAGTAGCATACTGAAGCATGCTGTCTAATGTCAGACACCTCCCCATACATTTTGCCCATATAACCTCCATATGACCCATGTGGTGCATGTGATACCTGCACAGTAATGTGCTGTGGCAATCTCACTAGTGATGAGCTGTATCCCTGGCCCTGCCAAGTGTGTCAATGTGTGTGTGCATCCCTGTGAGAGTGTGGCTGTGTTGACGCTGGCACATGTTCATGTGGACAGGCATGTGTACTTCACCTACCATATAGCTACCATATCCCTGTTGCAGATGTTACTCACCATCACATATATGTTATGAAGACACCACAACATGTAACCTATGTGGCACATCCAATGACTGCATAAGACTGTGATAGCACTACATAGTCGACAAGGGGTTGATACCTTGTGCTGGTAGGTGTGTGACACAAACATGCTTAGGTTTTACTCTCCCACCCCTCCCTGACTCTGTCTGCTTCTCTCACTCCCTCTCTGGTGGATGTGGAGACCTACACTTGCTTTTCTTAGGCAGCAGCATGTGCATTTTAAGTGATGCTCATGATCAGCTGATGGCCTCTGCATGAACTGCAGCCCCCCCCAGCTGATTGCATGTGGAACAGCTGTGGTAACATTCCCATAGCCAATTGCATGGAAACACACTCCAATATCTATGTTGGTGTTGGCCCTTTTCATTCACTGTGAGCAGGAACTAGATCTGTTGTTTGGCAAACAACATCTCAGATGGATTGGGGATTTACCTTTAACAACATACACTGTGGAAACAGACCAACACACAGAAGGGGGATGTGCCTGAACTGACTACAGACTGTAAGTGCTGCTATACTGCATTTGGAGTAATGTTGGTTTAACAGTGTGTGTGTGGATATGGCTGTCCTACATGTTTTAATACATGCCATGTCAGTTCTATGTTTATGAGGAATCCCCATCTTTGGGATCATCTGCAGACTGGGCAATGTGTTGTGCCTTTGGTTTCATGTGTTACCCACAAAGCATCTATCTGTGAACTGCAGAAGGTAGTGTGAGGATTGCATTCTGTAGATGGTGAAAGCTGTGACAGTTACTGACCTCATATTCCTCATAAGACATATGTCGCAACAAACCCTGTTACAACAGTAAATGTATGAGGATATCACAGCAACATTTCAATATTGGCCCTGTGTATGTGCTTCCAGCCACAACTCTGTCAACCTTTGTACACATGTCGTGCATTAAGAGGTGCATATGTGCTGTACACCATCATTAGTGTCATCATATCTGATAACAGGCCAGTGAGATATCAGAATGCTACACGTTATGTACAGTAGGGGTTATATTTGATGACATGACCTGGACTTTCTGTGGTTGTACAGTACTGATGTCTGTGTACTTATGGTGAATGCCGACAGTGCGTGTATTGTTAATATGTACCTTGGCTTGTGTACAGACTGTGGTAGATATCATTGTCCTAGGCCCCATCCTATCTGATGTTACATGCTGCTCCAATGTATGTTACCATATTGGCTTACATGTTTGTAGGGGCATACATACACATGCCCCATACCACAGACAGGCATCAGACCACACTGTGTAGTGGCCCAGTATATGTAGGGTTAGGGTGTGAGTGGAACATATGAGGATGGTTTTGAACAGATAGTCCATATACTGTAATATTATGCTAGTTTACCATATCTGGCTGTGTTTGCATTAGTTGTGGTTATGCACTTTCACACAGGTGTATCTTAACCTGTGCTGTGACATGCATGTAGAGCCTGCTATATATGCAGGTACATGTGCATTCCCCCATAAGAGATGTAGCCCAGTGTTGAGCCAGTCTGTCGGTAGCTTCCACAGTGTTTTGTTACATGCCTAGCAGCTTAGTGTACTTACCCAGTGAGGTGTCATGTCCAGATACTTTCCAGATGTACTGCTGCTGGGCATCCCTTAACAGTCATATATGTCAGACAGAGTGGTGGGATGCTGTACAGATGTATATCAATATCTAGTGGGTAGTATGTGGCCATGGCACCTCTGTACCAGCATTTATTGTGTCAGGACAAACAGAGGTGTGTGAATGCATAACCTATGGGAGCGAATGTATACCAGTCGTTATGTGTTATACCCATCTACATGGCTGTTAACATCCATATTGTCAGGCTTGGTCCACATGTTCTGCACTAAGGGGTTCTGTGTATACCTCTAGACTGTACAGAGTATGTCAGAATGTCCACATCATTTGGCCAATATCTCTGCTGTAGTCCACAGGAGCATTACGTGCTTGCAGCAGTACTGTACTATGATGTCCTTAGAATGTCTGTCAGTAGCCAATGGCGCACACGTGAAAAGCAGATGTGACCTCCCACACACACCATGTCTGTGAAGACAATCCCTATAACAGTAGCAATAGTCTGCTAATATATCTGCTATACATGCTTGACATCCCCTTGCACTACGAAGGTGGGACTATAGGGGCTGAGGTATGGCTACACCCTATGTTCAAGACATATGGTGAATATATGTGTACATATGATTATCCAGATATCTATATAGATAATTACACATGTACATATCAACATATATAGATGGGTGCGTATATGTACATAGATATGCATATACACACCCAGATATCTACATATACAGAGCAGTATATGTCTATACATATACAGATAGAGATACATATCCACATATACGTGTACCATCTTGCCATGCCTGCCAGCAGTCCACTGCTGTTGTATCCCCCACACATGCGGTGGAGCTGGGGCCATATATGTATGGGCTTCACCTACACAATACATGTGTGCCCATATGCACTCCAGAGGCCAGTGTAACAGCGGTATATGGCCCTGTATTATCCTAGGGGGGATGCACCATACATAACCAATGCTGTTACAACATGTGGGGGTGTCAGGGGTGAGCTGCCTTAAGGTATCTGGATGTACAGTAGCAAACATGTCACCTATCTTGGCATTACTTATATAAAGTGGGTTACTGCAGGCCTACTGCCTCCTGCCATACAGACTGTTCTTTTTGCCATTGTGCCTGTGATGCTGTCAGTTATGCCTTGTTATGTAACAGTTACATCCCATTTGGTCAACTGAAGTCTTTACCACCTAGTGATAGTGTAAGGTGTGTAGACAGAGGCTGCTGGATAGTACACCTGCATCACTTACTGTTGATTGTGTAGTATCCTGTGGCCCAGTCTGTCTTTACTAATGTACGATTTGAAGGGCTTGGCCTGGACAGCAACAGTTGTGGACCTTTCCAGACTACTGTATTAGTATAACTGTTTCACACTTGCATTACTCTGTTGATATGGATGTCAGTGTCTGAACAGCTATATGACATGCCATATAAATCTGTAATAGTACACTAATAAAGGTATTCCATTTCTGCAAACCTGTGTGTGGTGTTTCTCTTATAACCTTTCTGTGGGTATATGTTGCAGGCAACAAATGTCATTTGTATGGGTGGTTCATCCAGCATCCAGTTGTAAGGGTGTTAACTGTAGGCATAGTGGCTGTACCATATTGTTTGCACCTACTACATAAGTATCTTACTGTACATATCTCTGCGTGTGTATGTGTAGTCACATGTATATTTTATTTATTAATTAATTTATTTATTTATATTTGTTGGCCGGGAGTGTCCGACTGGACGTAGGTCCATTTTCAGCGGAGGCCCGGGGAGAAAAGCTCCACAGTAAAATAAACAGACAGTAGTTACAATGGATTACATAGTGATTAACAATTTAACATAGCAATTACTTACAACATATTTACAGATGAAGAACATAGTACATCAGTACACAACTAGAATCTTTATCTGTGAAGTACATAACAGACATTAACAAATGTTACAATGAGAAGTTCCTGCTGTATAATAAGTACTAGGCTTATGAGCATCTGAGCTTGCTATAATCAAGGTAGTTAGTGGAGTAGAAAGAAAGGTAGTGGTTAGATGGGGTGGATTATATTAGAGTGGGAGTTGCAAGGGCATAGCCAGCATGTTTTTAGGTGCGCTTTTAGTAAAGTTTTGAAGTGGGTGCATGATGGTACGGAGGTAATTGTGGGTGGGAGTGAGTTCCATAATTTGGCTATGGCGCAAGAGAATAGTGCTTCACCAGCAGAGTTATTGGCTTTAGTGGTCTGCAAGTGATTTTTGTTGCTGGAGCTTAGTGGTCTGGTGGTGCGATAGGGTTGGAGTAGATTCTGGAGGGATGGGACATTTAGTGGATGGTTTACTAGTTTGTGGGCGAGTGAGAGTTGATACCACTGAAGGAGATGAGGTAGTTCAAGCCAGCCCAGTTCAGCAAGTGAGAGACAGTGATGACTACGGTAGGATGCCCCTGTGACGAATTTGGTGATTTTGTTGTAGCAGGTCTCTAGCTTGTTTAGATCACATTGCCTTAGGTTGGTATATATTGGAGAGGCATAAAGTAGGGTGGTGATAAGGTGGGAATTTGCTATTGAAATCTTTGCTGCTTTGGTGAGAAATTGCTTATTTCTGTATAAGGCTCCTAGTTTTTTTTGTGGACTTTTTTTATGGTCATGGATATGTGAATGTCAAATTTTAGTTTATTGTCTATTTCAACTCCTAGCAATTTGGTGTGTTCAGTTGGGTATATAGTGGTGTTGTCTTTTGCTGTGATGTTAAAGTGAGAGTTGTTTTGAGTATGTTTGGTGGGTTGGAAGATGAGTAGTTTAGTTTTGTTTGGGTTGAGTATTAATTGGGCATCGGATAACCATGTTTCAACAGAGGAAAAGGCTTCCTGTGTGACTTTTTGCAGTTTGGGTAGGGACTGGGATGAGCAGATGATGGTCGAGTCATCTGCATATTGTATGAGTGTGCCATGTTTGGTGGCAGAGGCTAGATTATTGGTGTAAACAGAGAAGAGTAGGGGTCCAAGGATGGATCCTTGGGGAACCCCTATGGAGACAGGTAGTTGGGGATATATGTCATTCTGCTATACAACGGATTGCTGGTGGTCAGACAGGTAACTCTGAAACCAGTTGGTGACTGATTGTGAGAAGGATAAGTTATTGAGGACAGAGATAAGGTGTTTGTGTGGGACCATGTCAAATGCTTTAGATAGGTCTAGGAAAGTAGCAGAGGAGAGATAGCCATTGTTTTTATGCTGAAGGATAGTGTTAGTAAAGGAGAGTAAGGCAGTGGTGGTGCTATGGTTTGGTTGGAAACCATGCTGAGTACTGGAAAGGAGGTTGTTAGTAAGGAGGTAGTCTGAGACATGAGAGTGTATGCATCTCTCTAGTATTTTGGAGAGTGGAGAGAGAATAGCTATGGGGCGGTAATTAGTTAGTTCTGCGGAGGGTCCGCCTTTGTGGAGGGAAATTATATGTGATACTTTCCAGTGTGGGAATGTAACTTTCTGACAGAGATCAGTTAATCAAGATGGATACTGGGTAGGCCAGAGCATCAGCTGCGATTTGTAGGTATTCACTTGGGAGGTTGTCTGCTGCTAATTTGGTGGGTTTAAGTTTAGTTAAGAGTTTTTTATGTTGGAGGTAGGTACAGGAGAAAAAGAGAAGGCAGTGGGGAGATTACTAGTTGAAGGTGTGGGTTGGAGGGGAGGGGGGTTGTGTTGTTTAGCTAGTGATAGTATGGTTTGGGTGAAGTGTGTGTTGAATGAGGTAGCAATATTTTCTGAGGAGTGAGGGATGTTAGGAGGAAGGGTACTGACTTTAAATGGGTGGAGGATGGAGTTTATGGAGGAACAGAATTGTTTGGGGCTGTGTTGTGAGGAGTCTACGGCAGACTGGTAGTATTGGAATTTGTCCTGTTTTATTAGCTTTTTGAATCTATTGCGTAGTTCTAGGAATTTCTGTCTAGCTGAGGGGGTTTTGGTTTTGCGCCAGTGCTCCCAGGCTTTATCCTTGTTTTTCATTTCTGACTTAGTGGTTTTCTGTAGCCATGGGGAGGGTTGTGCTTTGGTTCTGGAAAATCTTATGGGGGCATGGTAATTAAGGATGTTCAGGAAGGTAGTATTAAAAAATTCAACTGCGTCATCTAGACTGAGGTACTCTAGAGGATGCCAGTTACATTCTTTGAGGGATGAGATGAATGTGAGTGGGTTAAAGTTTAGTTTTTTACGTATTTGAGGTAGTAGATGCCAGGTTTAGCTTGATATAGGTATTTTTTGAGTAGGAATGTTGGGGAGTGATCACTGAGGCTATCTGATAAGCAGCCTGTTATATATGACTGGGTGCTCTTACTGACTAGTATCCAATCCAGGGTAGTGTGCTTGCTAGAGTTTTTATTTATCCTGGTTGGTGACTGGACTAGTTGGGTGAAGCCATGAAGGTGTACATGATGGGTTGGATTGTTGCCAGAACAGGATTGCCAGTCAATATTGAAATCACCTAAGATGATAGTTTCTTGGGGGAGATGGTGGGTAGACCAGCTGAGGAGGTTTTCTAGTGGAGGGATGTTTTGGCCAGGAGAGAAGTAGCATCCAATTATGTTGATGGTTTTGTTCTGGTTAATTTTGAGGTTGGTATATATTATTTCTTCATTGCCTATTTGTGGAGCTGATGATTTTAAGATCTGGATGTTTAGATGCTGTTTAAATATTATAGCTACACAACCTCCTTTTTTGTATAGCCGGCCTACTCTTAGTATGCCGTAACCTGTAGGGAGTATTTGCTCACTGGTAATGTGAGGTTTTAGCCTGGTTTCTGTCAGGATGACTATATCTGGGGAGTACAAGTCTACTGTGGCATGGAGTTCATGGACTTTGTTGGATATACTTCTAATATTTAGGCTTAGTAGAAGGAAGTCACTTGGCTTTCTATTGGCTGTAATATGGGAGAAGTTGTGGTTTCTAGTCTGATTCTGAGGATTGGGGTTGGAGATGGTAGGGCCAGGGTTGGGGTGGATGTCTCCACTTAGGGCTAGTTTTGATATGCATGAGATTATTAGTTTTCTCAGTTTTTGAATGTGTTTGTTTATACGGGAAACTTTATGATTGTGCTCTGTGGGTAATAGGTATGGTGGGAGAGTTACTATGTTAAGTTGTAGGGATGCTTTATGTTTGAGTAATATAGTTGGTACAATATGTGGGGGGTGCATAGGGATGGTTCTTGAGCTGGTGGGAGGGGAGCTGAGTGTGGGTGAGACATGAGTGGTGGTGTGAGTAGTAGTACAGTGGTAGTGGTTGAGTGGGGGAATGATGGAGCTTTGGTAGGATGTAAGATATGCAAGGAGAGTGCATGCAGTGAGCATAGGAAAGGTATGTTTGTACATGTTAGTTGAGGAGGTGTGATAGTAGTGGGAAGATGGAGGAGGTAGTTTTGGGTAAGCGCTGTGGTTGGTTATTGGAAAGATGGGAGGGGTTTGAGTGCAATAAAGGTGGGACCAGTCGGGGCAGGAGGAAATAGGGGGCAGGGTGGGGGGCGAAGCAGGTAGAGACCCTGTTAATTGCTCGTATGAGGGGGCTGGAAACAATCACAAAGCAAAGACAAGTATGTGTTAAGAAACAATCACAATTGACCAAGGACTGCACTGAAACTGTAAATCATTTCTTAATTTCTCAGGTGGAAAAACAGGATAACCTTGTATCAGTAGGCTACTGTGGTCATAGTTTAAATTAACAAACACACAGTATTGATCAGTTATGGATACTATTTGCTAACAGAAGGGAATAAGAGAAAGTGGAAGAAGTGTGTGTGTGTGTGTGTGTGTGTGTGTGTGTGTGTGTGTGGGGGGGGGGCTGCTTAGAAGCCCATGTATATATATATATATATATATATATATATATATATATATATAATATGTATGTATATATATATATATATATATATATATATATATGTATATCTGCATCTGCATATATGTGTCTGTGTATATGTATCCTGGGGATGTTGATAGCTTCCACATTTTACATTTCCTATGTGAGCCAGTCTGTACTGCATGATATGTTATCAATACCAGCCTGACATCATACAGGTGGGAGGTAGTATTGTTAACATCATGTGTCTATGTCATGTCAGGTCCTGGCTATGGGATCTGCAACACTTGGTAGTGTACGGCATGGCAGACATATTTGGCTGTGGGGGTAGGTATGCCAATTTATACAGGACGTATATTGTTTGGGGCCTCTCAACCCCATTAATGGTGCATGTGGACATATATGTTTCTGGTAATCTACCTTTGCTATGTACAGATGTAAGGCCGTATAGACCTTTATAGGTATATATATTTGCTTACATATATAACTATGTCCGTATATACCTAAAGAGGTATATATCTGCCTACATATATGTAACTTGCTGTGTATAGGTCGACATATATGTGATGAGATTTATATGTGTAGATGACATTTGTATGTATATATGTTCATATATATTCATATATACGTATATATTTCTAAATATATATATATATATATATATATATATATATATATATTTATTTACATATATAGATATGTTATATCTGTTTAGATATTAATATATGTATACACACACATACCTCTACATGTTGGTATACATTCTCTGTACTGTTGCATGACTGGGATTTATAATATGTTTGTGAAAACAACATATTTATATATATCTGGCATGGCTTTAAAAATCACTTTGTCTATGGTGTGCAGGGTCCTCGGTTTGAGGCTTGCTGAGGCTGTTAATTTTGTTGCTGGGCAGAACATGGGCCGTTGGATACAGAGTGATTAAGGCATTTTAAAGCAGTTGCAAGTGGGTTTGCACGTGTTTTAGCAAAGGTAAGCACTGCTAACTTCTGGTTACAGTTTCTTACACTCAGTTAGCTTCTAAATTGCTTAACGTGTGTAGGCAGTGCTTACCCCCGCGGAAACAGCCATAAACCCGCTTACTGCTGCCTAGACGTGCTTACTCCTGTGCTAATTTCTTTAAAAGAAAAAAAAAAGGGGTTGATAGGAAAGTGGTGAAAAAAGGGGCACAAAGAGGGAAAGACAGTAGGGAAAATAGCCAGGGATGTGCAGGAAGGGTGTAGGGAAGGTCCATAGCTGCCCATTTCTTCTACAGCAACAGCTGTACATATACACTGAATTTGGAGGTAGATTTGGACACTCCAACCCCTGGGTGGGGGTGAGGACAACAATAATTAATTGTGATGCCAATTAGACCGGATTACATGTGTCCAGTGGACATGTATACGAAATGGACAGCTATGTATGGGGCAAGATTTTTTTCTGGGAACAGATTTCCCTTTTTTTTTTTCAGGTGAGAGTGGGATGTTGGGGAGGGGTAGTAGGTATATTTGGGGAGGTAGGTTGGGTAGGTTAACAGACAAGACAAACAAGACGCATACAGGAGCGATATTTGACACATGTGGGGGGTAAACACCTTGGACAGGGACTGGTGTTTGGAAGTTGCAAGCCCATGAGCCCACAAATGGAAACAGTGGGACTGGGGTATATAGCTGTGGAGAAAATCTTTGTTAACACTACCTGTCAAATTCTACACATACTCCCAGATTCCATGTTGATGCTATACACATACCTAACAATCTGTTATTGCACACACTCTGGTCAAGGCTTGACAGGATGCAGGTGTTAATGTGACATATTTTGAGAATAGCTGTCATACACTTTGGGTGAGATGCTACAATGACAAGTTTGTTTTCATATACATTCTCTGACTATGTACGGGTCTGACTATCAGTTATAGGTCAGTAAAAGCTGCCTACATTTCTTGGATTATCACACTGATTTGTCAGTGGAACAGGTTGCTGGGCAGCAGGTTTAGGCCATTTATCTGGACATGCTGGACAGATTAGAACAGTTGAGGGGTATGACTATGCATACAGCTTACTACCTGAATATTCTGCCACAGTCTGTACAGTTGATGGTTATGATTATGCTTACAGCTTACTATCTGAACATTCTAGCAAATTCTGTACATTTGTTGTGTCTAATTATGCATACAGCTTTCTATCTGAACATTCTCACAAACTCTGTACAGTTGTGGGGTATGATTATGCATACAACTTACTACCACTCCCGGGATTCAAACCCCTGCTGTGTGTGGTAAAAACATTACAGTTAACATGACAGTACACTGTGCTGTCAGGGAACTGGTGTGAAGTATTCCAATGTTTTCTGTCTAAGTCTCCCTCAGTTGTAAAATATGACTGACCTCTTGGGACTTTCAACACTGTTATACTGAACTTCTTACACATTTTATCTGCATTCAACAGTGTGGAGCTCTGCTCTCAGACATGCCCCCTACATTATTACATGCTCCATGTAAGCCTAGGAGCTTGGGCAGCGCGCCTTATTAATATGCATGGTGTGCTGCCGTCCTGCTCATAAACGGGTGCCTCCATGCAAGAATAAGCTAGTCCTGCATGGAAGCTTAGTAAATCCGGGGGCTGGTCAAAGACTGTAGTGTTTAATTTAAAAAAAAAATAATTGGAGGAACTAACATGTCACAGTTAACAAAGCTTTTGTACTTTGCTAACTGTGCTGACTGCTTGCATGCAAATGTTATACATCCTATCCTTCACAGAAAATGCACGCAGATGCAATACAATACTTCCCCTTCACCAACTTTTAAAATGAAGTACTTCAATGGTTAAAAATATGCCTGATTCTGGACCTTTCCTCTGTATGTTTGATTTTGTCCAAAACTTAAGCAAAGGAACTGAAATGCATACCATCAAGTAAGGAAACTAATTTAATATTCAGAAACATAAATGCTGATTGATCCAATCAGTGTGCTCATTGCAAATCCCACCAGAAGAACTTTCATTAACTCTGCTTCTCTGTGGCAGTAAGTGGAGAATTTTAAAATGTTAAAAAAATCTTTCTGATTCTAGAAAACTGCAATGAAGATTAGTAAATGCAAAATGCCAGAAACATCCCTACAGGCAGCTCCAAGTCATACTTTGAAAACTTTTTCTTTGTTAATTTTGTATTTGTTTTCCAGGGCAGATTACTGACCTTTTTCAGACTCAGCTGTGGGGTGCTGTTTGATTAAGTGACAGAGTCATACAGTTAGGCTGAGGGAATCAAACCCTGGACTGCAGGAAACAACTTATTAACAGCTCCTTAATCCCCTGCACCAACTAACAGAGTGACATGTCTGTCATTATTTAGAGACTTTATTCCTCAGCTATTTGCCAGCAAACAACAACTTTATAAAGAACAGACTAAAACTATCAGGAAAACATCTGCACAATCTGCAAAATTGTAGCTGGAGAGGTATTCTATAAGAACCGTGTAGACAGAAGGTACAACAAAAATGTGCTGTGCAGCCATTCACATCTACAGCAGAACATGCACAGTATGTATCTTGGATACACCAGACTAAGACAAGTAGGTAGAAGAACACTAAAGTCCTTTTTTACCATGACATTATTTATAAAATATAAAACTTTTCTTTCTTAAATAATATCATTTTCTAATAGTAATACTCCACTCCTATGTGCAGACAATACAGGATTTACCCACTGTTGGCTTTGTTTAATCACTTATGCCTTGCCTTTGTGATAAATCCATGTGAACTCTGGGCAAATCCTACATTACCCACACTCAGTCATGGGTTATTGCTAAATTATGGTATACCGAATAAAGTGTTTGTTTGAATGTCACAAGATTAGTCAGAATGATGTAGAATAAAATATTTAAATGACAGCTCTATGGAATGACTTCTTATGTCTCAGCAGAGATTGATGTAGATTCTTTATTTACTAGTATAATTTAATAGATGGATGGCACATGTCATTATAAAGAAAAGTTGGATTAGATCACTGAAGACCTGAAAGATATAATACTTTTGATAGGTCTGCAATTAGACTGTAGAATCAAATTAATCATTTTAAGTTCTGCCTAATTAAAATATAGATGAGAAGGGTTTTGTACATTTTACTTTAGAAAAGTGACGTATAGCTGTAGAAGGGGCTACAATCTGGACAAGACAGAGTTAAATCAAGATAATAAAATATACTCTCTGGAGTTTTGCATTTGCTGCAAATGTACTACTCCAAGGAAATTGTCATAGTTTTCAGGAGCAAATAATGTTATTGTAAGTTTGGTGCTAAGAATGATTGTTACAATGGACTGAAATATGACAACTCATGTAATACTAGTCAAGTTGTACTTTTATTACTTCTTATTTCAGGATCATGAAATAAGGTTGTATGATACTTATTAAGAAGAAATGCAGTCAGTCTTCCGTAATGTTGAACTGAATGTAATTACTGCTGTTTTCTGCATTTCTGGTGCCTTCTCTCATGTGTAATCATGACAAATATTTTGTAAGGGAAGCATAAACATGATATGGACTGGTTACATTTAATGAAAGTGGGAGTGACTGGAAAAATAAATATTGTGTAGCTGTATTTCAATTATGTCTGGGTGTTATGTGTATCTTCCTAGACAGAGTATGTGAGGAATGGATGTTAATTCAGTAGATTATATATGTTTTTAAATGATGTTTTCATTTTTCTTTCTTGTCTCTCTTTTTTTAAATACTATGAATTATGGCAACAATTAAATAAGCGAATCAACTGGATTTAATGTATACCTTGTAAGCTTAGCAGTTTATAACTCACAGGTGACTGGTGTTTTTGAGTTAAATGTTAATGTTTCTGCCTTTTTCAGAGCACGACACAGGGTTACTTTGTCTGGATTTCTTCCAGAATGTGCAGTAAGCATTATTTGCTGTAAATTACCTGCATTACCTAAAATAATTTGAGTGTTATACCTCAAGCCTCTATACTTACTGATATTAAGGTGCATATGATGTATCGCCATTCACTGAACAGAGTACTCCATCTTTTTCTCACCAATGACTCTGTGTTTGAAATCTTGAATTTTTACTAGGCTCATGATCAAAGTACAATTGTTATCTGTATGGTGAGAGCTTATACAGTAGTTTAATTGAGTAATACATTTTTTTAACTTCCTTGAAAGTAGTTTCTTTAGTTTGAAAGAAGAATATATTATAGACAGTCTGTGTGATTCAAAGCTCTTTCTATCACTGCACTATTCCAGGGTTTTTGCGTATTCCTTTGCTTTTTAACCCTTATCTTCGTTATTAAAAAATGTAAGACCATTTAACAAGGGCTAGTGCACAGCAACTGCTTCATTATTCCACTTTCTACCACCTCCTTCCAGAAAGATTTTGTTCATAGACATCATTGATATGAGGACATGTGCATACACCATGTAGTCACCAAAACTGTATTTCCTTGCAAGGGACTATATACTATGCATTATGTATTTCATTGTATTTTATATAGCTCTGATGTTCAACTTTTTAAGTAGTTTGCTATTTGTACTCATTTATAAGAGAAAATGCTTAGCCACATGCATGATTCCTGAATTAATAAGTAATTAATTGTTTTTTTTCATTGAAGTGTGGTTTAATGTTTCAAACTTCTATTGCATCTGCGCTGCCTGTGACTTTCCTTAAAAGAGATATCAGTGTGCTTGCAATATAACCATAGCACATGAGACTGCATACTACTGTATAATTCTGAATGCTCTGCCACTGCATTTTTGATTCTCTTGCTGTACAAATGTTACTCTAGTTTGTTGCAGAGTATAATTTATCTCTGTATCTCATGTTTCTTTACTATAGTCTTACATGCCATTTCTGCAGTTTGCATTAGCTGAAGCTTTTCTTACCAGGCTTTCATGAAAAACACATCCATGCTCAGTTGGCCTTATCCAATAAACACATGTAATAAATAAATAAATAAACAAATAAATAACAAGTTTCATAGAGACATATATACAAACCAATATGAAATAATTCATACTGGATAGCTTTATGACTAAAGTAAAGGGCTATCTGAACTTTCTTTGCAGTTTTTGCTTAAAATTGCTTAGGTCAAAAAAGGTCTCATGTTAATACTACATGTATAAGGCTCTTTTGTATTCAAAAACATGCATACTGATTGGACACACCAATCAGCATGCTTATTGTAAATCCAGTGATACCCATAGCAAGAAGTTCTGTTAATTCAGTATATTTGCTCTGATAGAGGAGAATTCAAATGTGACAAATAAACATTTTTCTTTTAAAAAATAAACTGCTCCATGGAGCACAATATAATATATTAAAATGAAAAAAAAAAACACAAAAACACAAATTCAGTACTGGGAATGACCCTACAACAGCTTCACAGTGCACTTCCCTACCTCTTACCTCCTGAATTATGTGTCTGATTATTAAGTGACTTTATTCTTCAATTCATTATAGTTTTATGAAGAACAGACTAAAAAGGTCAACATCTCCACAGACAGGTAACTATTCTACATGCACCTGACCAGATTCATAAACTACTGAGACAGCAATGTAGTTTGCAGCCATAGAGAATGCTCAGTACACATCTTGGTTGCCCCAGGCTAGAAGAATCAGGCAGAAGAATACTAAAGTCCATTTATACAATAACATTATTTAGAAAAGGTAAGAAGTTTTTTAAGTAATGTCATTGTATAACAGCAATAATCCACACCTGAGTGTGGGTAATGTAGGGTGTATCCACATCCAGTTGTGGATTATTGATAAAATATGCCAAATGCATTACTTACCAATCAAAGTCACTAGATTTACTTTATAGCCATGCTTGTTTGAGGCTGAATTAATATTGAATAATGTTTTCTTTCTCACATTCTGCAGCACTCACCTGTTTATTGCCATCTTCCAGGTCAGTGACCCCCCCACCCCCAAAAGGAAAATTTACAATGAATAACTAAGCTATTGTATGGAATATGCTGAATTGTTTTTTTTTTTTTCCTGCTTGTGTCCTTAAATAAAGTATGCTATTGTTCCAGGAACTCACACCCACCCTACTTGAGGTAATTTAATTCAGTTCTTTAACATTTCTTGAAGTTGCTTTCCAATTTAAGATATAATGTAATATGCAGTTTAGCCAGGTTTTAAAAGTAAGTCACACATGGAAAAATAAACAGATCTAGAGTTTAAGTACACAACATAGCCCTCATATCTGAAAGCAACTTGGCAGTCATGCTCACTAAACTTTTATAATTTTGATGAATTTCCAGACAAACTACAGTCATCTACCAAATATTACACATTGTTATTACTGGAAAGTATACGCGCATAGGACAATCTAGTTTGTTTTTTTTTCATCTTCATTTTTTTAAACTTTCAGGCAACCTCGGAAGGCTTGTACTATAAATGCGTGTATGTTAGGCAGAAGGAAAAAGAAAAGACTGGAAAAATCTACATCAAGAGTGAGATTGTCTAAGCAATGAACTAGTTGTTTCCAGAATATTCCAAATTTAGCACCTATTCAAACCAGAAATAAAATATTTGTTCTTTGTGGATTGTATATAGGATTATGCATATCCATGGCAGATGATTTTGAAATTTATGTCAGTTATTTCCAGTGTAATGGGAGCTTAATGTATCCATGGACATTAATGCAAAAACTCTGAAAATAAATAAGGTTTCATTTCAGACAAGGCATCATAAATACAGTCACTGCTCCCTTTACTGTTCAGGCCATTCTTTACATTATAATTACATCTTTATATAAGAATCATTTCCAGTAATAACATATACAAATGCCCTACTCTTCAAGATCTGCACAGGTCTGCATAAAGACTCTTGAAGGTATACCATGATTTATCTTCTTTTTAAGAACTATTTTTAATTTGTAAATTAAAGTAACAATTTGTTGAGTTATATCTTTACATCATGGCTTAAAGATAACAGCATAATAAATTATGACACATTATGCATTCGTATTTTAGGAGATTGCCTATCATAATCGAAAAGCTTTCTTTGGAAATTTCATAATAGAGATGGTCATAATGTACTTTAATGTACATGCGTATAAATGTTCTTACAATTGATAACAAAAATGATTATGACATGCTTTAATGTTCAATTGTGTAAAAGTTCCCTCGATATATAATCCTTAGCCTGCTGGAGAAGTTTCAAACGGCATTTGTCAGAAACATGTGCCTTCATGTCATCCTATGCATTATGGGGACTTAATTCTCTGTGCTGACTGGCATATAACCAGATAAGGAATTTTAACTCACTTTGGCAAAAATAATGAAACAATACAGGGGCCACTATACCAGAACAGGGAGATAGTTTGCACTAGTACATGGATAAGTTTGGCTAGTTCAGAAGAAATCTTGAAGTAAATTGTTAAGCCAGAGGGAGGTGCAGGATTGCTTAAGTCTTTATGTTGGAGGAAGGTGACCATATGTATGCATACTAGAGGCATCAAAAAGGCATGGCTGAGTCAAAGATTGCTTGTTCTCAATAGCCCAGTTTTCTAAATTGTGATAATCCATTATGATTGTGGCTAAGCACAAGACTTTGTGAAGCTCACCATTTGTCTAAGAACTAACAGCACATGTTCTATGGGTCTGCACTTAGGTTCATTTCTAATATTTGCTGCTCACCTATGCCTCCATCTGTTGTGCTCTGTTTTGCACCTTTCTACTTGCATTAATGGGAGGTGGGGTAGGAGAGGAGTGAGTAGATGAGATGCAATATGATGTTTGCATCTGCTTTTTATTCTATATATTTCATACTATATATATATCTATATATATATATATATATATATATATATAGAGAGAGAGAGAGAGAGAGAGAGAGACAGGAAGTGTCACTTATTTGCTGGACTTCTAGTTTCTATTGTTTATAAACCAGCACAAATCATTTTACATTTAGCATTTCCATTATTAGTGTCATTTTGCTACCAGTCCTCTTTTCTGGAATTAAACTGCAGTTGCTTCCATGTTAATTTGGCTGAAAATCAGTTTTCAGGTCGTGTAAACTGTGTTTTGACACATTTGCATATTCAGGCCAGAGAATGCAGCGTAGCTCTTATGTTATATTCTTTTTACTTCTTCATTGTATGGGCATTGTGCATAGAAATGCAAAACTAAGGTTGTTTCTGCTTGGTCATGATCTTATAATTTTCAGTAATACTTTCGGTGCCAAGTGTTCAGCTGTAATGAAGTATATGTTTTTGACAGAGTACAGTTTTTGTATTAGTCAATGTCCATAAATCACTTAGAGCCAATATTTACACTGCCAGGAAAATGTATGCTAATCTGAACTACTCACCTACAATATTGACAATAATTTGTTATCTTCCACACAATGTGATATCTATCCACACCATAGCACTACCGCTGCCCTTTTCAGCTTTATCACTATCGTAACCTAAAGCAGAATACATAGGAGACAGTCTCTGCAGTGTTTCTTGATGTCTCCAAAGCTTTTGCTACTGTCTCACACTCTAAGGTGTAACAATAACTACCTTCCCTATGACTGACTACATCTTCCCTCACCTGGATCAATAACTACCTTTTCGACAGAAAACATAATGACAAATGGAAAAGCCAGATCTCCTCCTTTCTCTCTGTAACTGCAGGCATACCACAAAGTTAGTCTATTATTATTCAGTATATATTCATAAATAGCATTCATACAGCAACTAAATGTGCCACCATCATCAAATATGCAGATGACTCATCTTATATCTATTCTACAAAAAGCTTGGACAAATTACAGGAACTTACCAAAGAATATCTCATCTCTATAGAGACTTGGCTTGCTGATTCACAACTACTCCTAAACCCTACAAAAATCCAAGCTGATCCAATTTAGTCCTGTACAATTATCTGACCAAAAATCTAATTTTTGCCTAATCTTCTCAAACAGAACAAAACATTAAGTAGAGGCCTATGCCAAGCTATGGGTCGTCACTGTTGATGAAAACTAAAACCTGACTTCCATATAAAGCAAACTAAAAAAAAAAAACAGTAAAAACGTAGCTCTGTCAACAGAGTAACAGTCAAACCACACCTGACAGCCATTGCCAGGAAAATCCTTTGCCTTCCTTATACCAGCCATCCTCTACATATCTTCCAAGCTTATAAACTTACAAACTGCTCAAATAATTCCCCTGGAGCAAGGCTAAAACAAAGCAGGAAAATCTGTTGACAATACAAATCCTACCACTCTCTTGTTCTCAAACAATGTCAGTGGACCATACTTAAACACCAGTTAAACTTCTACCAACTACTCATCACCTCACAATATCATGTATAAATCTGATAACTGCCAGATATCCTTTGACTCAGTCCCACACAAGTGACTCCTAGGAAAGCTAGTGGGCGTGGGGAAGGATAAAGACTAGAGTAATGGATTGCTGAATGATTGAATGGTAGGACATAGAGGGTTGTGATGAGAGGGATAATGTTAGTTGCAAAGAAATTGACTAGTGGAGGACTCCAGGCATCTGTCCTGGATTCACTGTTCTTCATTGTGCTCATTTTAAGAATACCTTAGGGAAGAAGGAGAAAGATAAACTTCTTTGTTGATGATATAAAAACCATCTGCAAGAGTGGTGGCTGGGGGAGAGTCTAAGCAAGAATGTGTAAAGGCTAAGTTGGCTGAAAGTTGGCAGTTTAGGTGCATGGTATGGAGCCATCAGAATGGTGCACTACATGCAGGGTAAAAGGGTATACACTGAAAACGAGGTTAAGAATAGAAAATAGAAATAAAAATAGAATAGAAAACCAAAGAGACACAGACAGGGAGATGATACAGGAGAACACCATTATATTAGGGAGATGTGAAAGGGTTGTCCTGAACAGGAAGCAGACAAAAATGGAAAGGGAGATCACAGGCAGCAGACTGTAAGAACCAACTACTCAATGAATCTACAGAAACACTTCTTTACAAAGGAAATACCAGAATAGGTGATGGATACAGAAATACTTCTTTACAAAGGAAATACCAGAATAGGTGATGGATATAGAAATACTTCTTTATAAAGGAAATACCAGAATAGGTGATGGATACAGAAATACTTCTTTACAAAGGAAATACCAGAATAGGTGATGGAGAGGGAGTCAATGCTGGTATTCAAGGAGTCATGAGAAAAAAAGGATAAGGGGTGAGGGAGAAAATGGGGATGGTGGGAAAGCAGAATGATGATTGCACTTAAAGGCAACTAGAGATGATTACTTTATCATTCTGTCAACAAGAAAATATAATGCAATGCACAGTTTCCCAGTGCCATCTTTCTAGAGCTGTTTTTTCCATGTATAATAAATGAAACAATCTGTCATTCCTTTATTTAACTTTTTATGTGTCTGTGGCACATGGAATGCCCATTTTTGTGTCAATTCCCTTGACAAACACACACACACACACACACACACACACACACACACACACACACACACACACACACACACACACACATGCGCACACGCGCACACACACACACACACACACACACACACACACACACACACTAGATCGAGGACTCCACAAGTAGCTAAGACTCAGAGGAGTAGCTAGGGTGGGGTGAAGGGGGCAGGGGCATGAGATTGGGAGATGCCCATCGGGAGATTGTACTTTACCAGCATTCAGAAATGAAAGCTGATAGTGCATAAGCGATTAGGGCTGAAGTGCTTCAGTGCCCTACGTAGCACTGTAGCAAGGTATTTGTTATATTTGTAGCAAGTGACTTCCTACAGTATAAAGAGAATTGTTTTTTCTCCTCAACTTTTTTTCTTTTTCTTTTTTTTTTTTTTTTGTCCTCAATTCAAAGTTGAGGGGATGCCAAATCATGAAGCTGCAAAGAACACCCACTTTCTTCATGTAGCTACTTCAGTAATGTCCACTATACAAAAAAAAAGACAACCAACCTTTCTTTACTTTTGTAGAGCAACAATCCTATACTACAGAATCTAACCTGAAGGCTTCCTCTATGACATTATCCATCACATTGCAAGTGCTTGATCTAGCAATCTGGAAAGCTGCCCATTATAGATAAAGTAATAGGGCAGCTCAAAAGAAGTTTCACACAGATAACACATATTTTCTGGTATGGTTGATAGAGTTTTCTGACCAGCAGGCCCTGGCCATTGAGCTTCCAGTGAAGAAGTTGCCCTATACCATTAAACATCCAGATGACTTTTGCCTACGTTTGTTGCCTCTTGAGCTAGATTAATAGTCAATCAGCCAGGACTCCACCCTGTCCTCATATTGGGATGTTCCCTTCCTTTTCTGTCATTCCCTATTCTTTCTTCATTGGCCAGCCCTCTCCATCACCATTTATCCAGCCTTTATATGTAGATCTCCACCCACTGTCCAACCCACCTTGTGTGTGTGTGTGTGTGTGTGTGTGTGTGTGTGTGTGTGTGTGTGTGTGTGTGTGTGTGGGTGTGGGTGTGTGTATATATACAGTACACACACACACACACACACACACACATATATATATATATATATATATATATATATATTACATTCTGTCAGTTTGTGTCCCTGTTCTGAGTTTATCCATCTGCCCCTTCTATCTAGCCTTCTCCATTTATCCCATCAACAGCTATTATTCAGTATTGTCTCCAGTTACCATTCTTTTATAAAACATACAAAAAGGACTCCCCCCACCAAAATGTAAGCTTGTGCTTCCTTCTAATTGATGTTTTCCCCTTTCCTCCTTTCCTTTTTGGCACATTTCCTCTACATTTTTCACTGAACAAGGATGTTACTGTGCTGTGCACACTCACATCTGTCTTTCTTTTGGCCGCTCTGCTCATCTATGCTGCACTTCTTGTGCAGGCCAGACACTGGTTGCAGCTTGATGTTGCTATAACGCATTTGAACTGTGTGCACTGACTTGACAGTTGTAGTTTGCCTTAGGCCTGACATTGTGGCATGTGTAGTGTGGCTCTTGACATACTGGGCCTGGAACTGTTTACCAAATTACAGCTGTAGCTCTGTAGTAGTCTTTTATTAATTGAGCAGCTGCCATCCACTGCCTTATAGATAAGATAAGATTCTTTTATTGTCATTGCACAAGTACAACAAAATATGTAGCAGTCCTCCTAAGATGCATCCACATAGAGTGAACATGAATAAAGAAGACAATGCAATGCAATACAATACCAAACAATAAAATATAATGCAATGCAGTGCAGTAAACAACTAAGTTATTGCACTCAGGTATATTGCATGTGAAAGGAATAAAATAAGGTGGACAGGAATGTAAACATATACCTTATAGTACAAATGGTTATTATCTGTACTCAGTGTAAGTATTTAGCATTGTTGAGTTCACGTATGGCTCTAGGCCAGAAACTGTTCTTAAGTCTGCTTGTCTGAGATGGAATGGACCTGAACAGTTTGCCAGAAGGCAGCAACTCAAAAAGTTGATGTCCAGGATGAGAAGGGTCTTTCAAGATGTTGATTGCCTTGCTAAGAGTGAGAGCTAAAGAGTTCCTCCAAAGAGGGCAATAAGCAGCCAATGATTTTCTAAGCAGAGTTAATGATCCTTTGAAGGGCCTTCCTGTCTGCCGCCAAGCTGTTGGCATACCACATGGTGATGCAGTATGTCAGTACACTTTCAATCAAACAGCGGTCAAAAGGCACCAGTATCTTTTCTTGCAGGTTGTTTTTCCTGAGAATCCTCAGGAAATGAAGTCTCTGCTGTACCTTCTTGACTGCCTCTATGGTGTTTACGGACCAATAGAGATATTCTGCCACATGTATACCTAGAAACTTGAAGCAGGAACCCTTTCCACACTATCTACATTGATATATATTGGGTTGTGATCTGCATTGTGCCTCTGGAAATCTATTATGAGTTCTTTTGTTTTGGCAGAGTTCAGAGCATACCTCTCAACCTGGAAACATCAAAAATCTGGACAAAGGCCCATGAAAAGTAGGTACAACCAGCCAAAAACTGTGATGCTGATTAACATAAAATTTGCATACATAATTATGTAACCCCGTCCAGTCCGTTGGAATTGTAGGATACCAACAAAAAGATTGAATTCACTAAATAATAATAAATAATGGCAGACATTTGAATGTAAATTCAACAAGATGGGTTACCTCGTAGACAAAGCTGGTGTAGCCAAAATGTATAGACAGAAGAAAAAAATGGTAACACCAACACCATGATGCAGATAAAAGATCTATTTCACAAACAAACGCATAAAAGATTTATTTCACAAACAAATGCATAAAAGATTTATTTCACGAGCAAAATACATTTGTTTGTGAAATAAATCTTTTATCTGTATAGTGGTGTTGGTGTTACCATTTTTTTTCTTCTGTCTAGACATTTGAATGTCACACTTCATAAGTCCATATCCCTCAGGAAATACATAATAATGCAAAATCTGTTAGTCTAGCAAATGCGTTTACAAGAGCAATATTTAAAATCTGTCCCTATTTTTGGGCCTTTGTCCCACCATTATTTTTGGCTTTGTCCAGATTTCTTGCTCTGAGAATAAGTATGGCTGTACTCCATATAAATACACACATATCTGGCTAATAATATAATTTACCATTAATAAAGTGTACTAAAGTATAAATTACCTGACTCAAGCAAGTTCTGCTCATTGTTTGTCTACCCAGCAGCCTATCAGTAGACTGCCAGCATTATGGTACCTTACAATAACAGTAAGGAAAAGAGTGGTATAGCCTCTCCCTTTGCTATAAACCTGAGGGTACAGAAGTGTATCTGAGGATAGATGTTGTGTGGTAGGACAGAGTATTAGTCTGACAATGGTAATTTTACTAGATGATCTCTGTACACAACTCCCTGTCTTCAGTCTGATTTTTAACTTTACAGAATTAACTTCTCGAGCATCTATTACTGTTACTTTATACATAAACGTGTATGGCTGTCTTGCATTTACATTTATTTTTCATGACACAATTGTGACACCATGCTTTAAAAGTCCTATTCAACAAGTAACATTAAGAATGTACACACACGCACATACATACTTGTTTTATTAACCTGCTGCTTTTACTCGGTAAAATGATTTACAGTCTTGAGCGTGTAAACACACCAAAATATAACTGGATGAAGAGTGCGACATTCACATATACAAATTGCAGTTGTTAAATTGTAGAATTTCAAAATGTCTGGAACAAAGTTCAAGTCTTATGAAGTGGTTTGGCTGACAAACACATTTGAAGTTACATGACAGATTCAACACATGGTCAACGCCATATCTGTGCAATGCAAATCATTAACAAAGGGCATCATGTCATCACATACATATACTTGGATCCTACATTAAACCTTCCAAACTGCATTGATTTCACTGTTCTGCATAATAGGGCAAGAACTGGCCACCCATAGAGCTTGACCTTCCATCTTCAAAATGAGAAATGCTACTTTTTGTAATGTGGAACAAATACTAACAGCGTATATATATATCTGTTAAAAATGCCTGACATTGAATATGTAATGTGCTAAACCCTTTTAATGTACAACTTTGAGGAATGTGAACTTTTTAAGACCCAGTTGAGAAATGTTATACGTAACAAGGTACACTTCAGAGATATAAGACCACCAAGTGTGATACTGCAGCAGCAATTGCCTTTTAAGATTCCACTTAGATATTTGCAACTCTTGCACCTATTTTTTATTCGGACAGCTCTGCAGTTATGTACTATGTGCTGCTGCTGCGTGCTGCCAATGTCTATTTTCCCACTAATAAACACTTTGCCTCCCACCAGACAGTGTGAACCTTGGTTCCAGATGATGTGGATGGAAGGATAGACATTAGACACACATCGTCTAATCTCAGAGCACTGCGATCTCCCATCAGTCAGTGTGAACCTTGGTTCCAGATGATATGGATGGATGAATAGACATTAGACACACATTGTCTAATCTCAGAGCACTGTGATCCAGTGGATAGTCACCCTTCAGATTATTAGCTGCCTGCAAGCCTCATAATAGCCCAGTGGATTTAGGCAATGCATCACAGTTGAAGATCTTGCAGACAGAGTACGGCTTTTCTTTTAATCAGTTCCTAGAAACCAAACTCAAGAATCAGGGACAAAGTGCCAACATTGGGGACCGACCATACTCTCAACTTGTTTGAACGTTGTTAGAGTGTTGATAGAATAGCAGGTTTTGCATTAGCGTGAATTTTCTGAATGTCTGAATCTAAAATGTCTGTCAGGGACAATTTTTAAATATTACTCTAATTAGTAAAAACAGCTACAACTAAAACAAACAATGAAATAAAATTAAAAAATATCACACTTGGCTGTGTTATTTGTCAATAAAGCCTTTTTGCCTGTGTTCTTTTGTGATTTTTATTACTATTTATTTCAGCCTCCGCCTCTAGAAAATAAGTGTGAACCTCTAATGTAATGTGTCATTATTGATGGACTAAAGTAAAATCTGACTAGGATAGCTGACTGTTGTATGTGTGTGTGTGTGTGTGTGGAGGGGGTCAGGCTGTGAGTACAAAACTGAAATTTCTCAGTACAGATTATGTGCTTACAAACTTGAGAGGGGTATGTAAATTGTCATGACTATCAAGACTCTGCCCTTTCCTTCAAACTCAGTGTGTGTGTGTGTGTGTGTGTGTGTGCGTGTGTGCGTGTGTGCGTGTGTGTGTGTGTGTGTGTGTGTGTGTGTGTGTGTGTGTGTGTGTGTGTGTGTGGTGAGGGGAGATTACAACAGCACCCCCTGTGATGACACCCCTGCTTGATATCTGGTTAAAAATCAAACAATTCGGATAGAATATAACAATGTCATGCAGAGCAAACCATGGGTGTAATCAGAAATTTCAGTTTTGCAAGTTGCAGGCAATAAAATTCGTAGTATGCATGGCCCTAAAAATGTGTAAGGAGCCTATGGTTTGAAAACAGCCCAGAGGTATGCTAGGTCCTCCACTGCAAAATGAATGTGGGTTTTCATGCCATTTCAATGAATGTGAGTTTCAAGGGCAGAGAAGTTTACTGCTCATGCTAAGTCTGTTTTCATTGCGAGACAGTATTGTTTGTTTAAAAAATGGCTCAGTGTTTGTGCTATTTTATTTCAATTTCTGTAATCATTGTAGAAGCAAATAAGAAAACGGTATGCATGCTGACAGGTTTGAACAGTGTTTATGGTAACTGAGGAGAAATAACCAAGCAATAGAACACTGGAGTCACTGGAGAGGCAGCTGCTGCTGTAACAGTAGGGGGTTGCTGAAGAAGGGGCTGCTCTGGGGGTACCCAATCTATTACCCTGCCTAGGGCCCCATTTAACCATGATCCAGCTCTGGTACTTTGCACTGTTATTTACTATAAATGATTAGAAGTTGGAATGAAACAAAGTGTCAATTGTAAAAACATAAGCAGTTTCATTCTGCATTTGACAATAAAGGAAAGAAAGCGCTTATTTTTTACAACTGACACTTCATTGTTTCATTCCAACTTCTGATAGTTTATCGCTTTCACTGTTGTTTAATAATTAGTAATAATTAATAACTGTCATATTGTTGAACATGTCAGTGCAGTTCTGTGGATTGTGGGCCTCAACTAAAGTGGCAGCAGCCCACACAGGTACATTCTGGGCAGTCACATATGAAGTAAAAACAGTAAAAATAATGCCAATGATGATAATGATAAAATAAGATTTAATGCTGGCAAGAAACTGGAACAACTTTAGAAACAATTTATTTAAAAGAACAATAAAAATACTGTGTGATTTTTATTCTGCTTATAAAAGTTATCAAAGCTTCTTGGCTGACTTTAAGCCTTCAGTTAGGTTATTTATTATTATTGTTATTTTTCAAGTTGCCCAGTTTTTGTTGCACTTTTTTATTTAATTGAACAAATAAAAAAATCAACAGGTTGAGCTTGAAAGTGGTGAACAGCTTTTGCTCACAGTCCTTATTTAAATTTCAAAACCTCATAGCTCAAGGGATAATGCCAAAAACTTAATGGGACGGGATAAAGATCAAAGGTCCAGAATCAGGGACATATTTTAAACATAACATTCTTCTTGTATGCTTTGTTGCTACAATAACATGTTTTGCATTAGCCTGCATTTTCTGAAGGATATGAGGGCCAGAAGTCTGAAACTCAAGTCGATAGCATTATTTAAGTCTTGCAATCCTCATAGATTTGCCAGAAAATCACACATGAAGAACAGACCAAATGTGTGACACAAAATCAGGGACAGTCAAACATATGCTCTGATCTCTCAACCTCTTAGGGCAAGAATCAGGAGAAAGTGTGAAAGGCTCAAAACCATGGGCAGATTTTAAGCTTTACTCTTGTCACCAAAGCAATGGATGAAGGTAAAGAAGTTCACACCACATTACCTTGACCTGGACAAGCCTTTTGACGCAATCCCCTATTCAGGTGTAGTACAAAAGATGAATAATCTAGGAGTAATCACTTGCATCACTAGCTGGATTGCCAACTTGCTCACAGGATGCAGGAGATCAAAATAGGAGAGGAGACCAGTCACCAATGGAGTCCCTCTGGGTTCATTGCTGAGACCTTTTCTGTTTGGCATATACATCTCAAAAGTAAAAGGAAATACTAAAGTACTTTGGCCAACTAAGTTTGAGATGACTTCAAGCTAGGAGCAGTTATTGAATTCCCAAATGATTTGACCATCATGCAGGAAGGTTTGTCCCAAACAATAACTGGTGCCAGAATTATGAACTGAAACTAAACTCCAAAAAAATACATTACTGCATCCTTTGGGAAGTCATCTACTGCAGGGAACTGCCAAATTGACAATACCCCTCTGAGAACTGACCCAGTTGTTTGGCATTTGGGAACTTGTGTGTACAGTGACCTAACTTTTGGCCAACATGTGCCCAGACTCATAAAGTCTTTCTGTATTGCACAGCTTAAAAACAAATTGATTGTGACTAGATCTAGAGATGTTATAGTCCCCCTTTACAAAGCCCTCATTAGGTCAATCATTTTGTATAATGCCCACTTTGGCATATATCTGCCCAGACCTATGCCACATTGGAATACCCACAGAGATACCTTACTAAAATGATACAAGTCCTAAACAACAGGTCTTGCATGGACCACTTCAAAGATTTATTATTATACTCAGTATCCTACAGAGTCCTTAGAGGTGACCTGTGTCTGGCATACAAGGCATTCTCCGACCTAATACTAATGGACCTACTGAACATCAACAAGTCAAATGGCATCAGAAATACTCAGTCTTAAACTGAGTGTTGTGGAGAGATGGATATATATCAAAGGGGCTACCACTGTTCCAGAACAGACTATCCATTCAAGTAAAACAAAGCTCATCCTTGTCCATATTCAAATGCAACTTGGATCTAAGGATGGGTAATAGAAAATATACTCCAGGATTGCCCCTTGTGCCACTAATGGATAGAGGCAGTTCCTAAATGCTGCATCCCTTACATGGGTCCCCTCAAATTATCTATGGTATGATCAGTTATTCTCACTGGAGCTAATATACAATTATCAGCGGTATGATCAGTTATTCTCACTAGAGCTAATATACAATTATTAGCCATGGGATAGGTAAGACCAATCAGGAAATGTTAATTCAAGCACCAAAAGGGAATTGGCTAAGCTTAAAATGTCCTCCAAGTGAACCTATGTTGTGGTAGTAAATAGCTTAAAAAATGCCCTTTTTAGATCACTAAGTGTCCCTCTCACCCTACATGCCCCCCAGCCTTCAACAGCTTCTGGTGCCTCTGATAAAAGTTGACTTCAGATAAGATGGAATAGTAGACTTAAACAGAGATAGTTTGAAGATGTTTGTGAAGACCCCATAGAGCTCATCCGTGCATTCTTTCAGCACCCATCCCATCACTCCATAAGGATCAGCAGCCTTTCTTGGCTTAACCACTTTGAGCATATGTCTTACATCATGCTGTTGTACTGTGAAGGTGTGGTTGTAGGAAGCTGGTATAGATGATGTGAGACTGTTGTGGCCTATCTCCTGGTACAACCTCAAAATGGGTGAAGAAATAATTAAGTTCCTCTGCCATTAAGGCATCTCCATCAACATCCCTGCAATTACTGGTTTTATGATTGGTGATGTGCTGAATATCTTGCCATAGTCATTGTGGGTCCTTGTTGGTAAAGTGGTCCTCTGTCTTCCTTTTACTGGCTGTTTAAGCTTCTCTGATGGCTTTCTTTGGGCTGTTTCTAGCCACACTGTAAAAGACTCTGTTGCCAGATCTGAAGGCTGAATTGTGGTGCTTGAGAAGAGATCTGACCGCCTTCGTCATCCAGGACTTTGGATTAGGGTACACACAAATGTGCTTGCTGACAGTGACATTGTTAACACAGGTTTTTATGTAGCAGAGTACCATTGATGTGTACTCTTCCAGATCCTGACCCTCGAAAATGTCCCAGTTAGTGCTTTCAAAGCAATCCTGTAGCTGCAAGAGTGCACCTTCTGGCCATATTTTAACAATCTTTGTAGTAATCTGGTCTTTTCTCCTAACAGGAGTGTATTCTGGAGTCAAAAATATGGACACATGGTCTGACTGTCCTAGATGAGGTATCTGTTTTATCCTATAGCCATCCTTAATATTTGAGTAGGCCTTGTCCAGTGTATTTTCCTCCCTGGTTGTAAACTTGATGTGTTGAAGAAATTTGGGGAGAACTGACTTTCAGCCCATCTGACTGACTGAAACAGCTTCAGGATGAATGTTTTGTTGCAGGTTAATGATGTCAAACAGGTGACGTAGAGCTGTGTAAGCATTAGCATCTGGTGGAATATAAACAACTATAACTCTAACAGCAGTGAACTCTCAAGGTAAAGAATATACACATCTGATTAGTTCTGTGGTACTTTGTGCATGACCTACAAGAATATTAGCTCAGAGCAGATACTTAGCAGTCAGAAGTTGGCTATAAATTCAAGCCTTACTTTGTGAAAGGAATGTGACCTCAGAATTTAGTAATTCAAAAATTTACCACAATATTTACTGCACATTTTTCAGTCTATTACATGAACAAAATCACTGTCAATTCTCAGGGAGCTAACAAAAGCACTTTTTGTAAGTACTGTGCAAGAAAGGTCTGCACCTACTTTACAAAGTTGTCTCATTCCTCATATATGAAAAATGTCAATGCTTGGCTTTATGATATTTCACTGTAAGCAAGGGTATACTAGAAAATAACTATCATTATTAACTATCATTATTAGCTATCATTATTAACTATCATTATTAACTATCATTATTAACTATCATTATTAACTATCATTATTAACTATCATTATTAATCAGCATTCAGGTTTGTGAAGACAGTTTCTAGACATTGGTAATTCTCAGTGGTTTCTCCTGAAAGTAACTATTACTTTGATGCACGCCACTAAAATGACAGGTAGTCAATGTCACATTGGAAACATTTTCTACAGCTCAAAATAAGAACAAATATTTATGAATTAAAGGGCTGAAAGTCCAGTTTCCAGGAAAACATTAATCAATAGATTGTAAAGTTTGAGAAACATCAATCTAGAAATGTTTGGAAATATAGCAGGCTCCATTCTTTAAACCAAAACAGAGGTAAGAGCAATAGCCTCCTTGTTCTTCCTGTTAAATAATTTACTATCCTCCAAACAGTCAACAACCAGTTATTATTTTGCCTACTGATTTTCTGGAGAGGATACCTGTCTTACTAACTTTTCTCTTGCACTCATTTCTGCGAGTAAGACAACACTGTCTTCTGAATGATTTTAAGGAGCAATACCTTGCCATCCCCTTCAGACAAATCTTTTGATTACTAAACCACCTAAAACTACCCCAGTTTGTTTTACTCCTCTTCTTTAGATATTTGCCTTGTATATTAAGCACTATCTCTGGAAAAAATATACAGTAGAGATCTGGACTAATTGGAAGCTAGGGTAATTCGGATAATCAGTCTGTTTGGATAATCAAAAATACATTGAACTGGATTAAAAAAAAGACTTCTAAAATCTTGTGTTTTCTGCATGCAGGGAATACACTTTTCAACCATTCAGCGATTCCAGTGGACAATAAAGAATATTTTTCACACACAAGCAGGCTATAAGCTCAAAACACACACAGGCAAATATGTATAGCGTTTACATATTCAGACTTTATGATTTTTCCTACCCGAAAACTTTGAAAGACTGTGCTCGGATAACTGACATTTCAGATAATCGACTCTCTACTGTACACATCAATGCAGGCTTCCATGTATTTGCACATGCATGTTCTGACAGCATTCACAAGGTAGTAAATTAAAAGTATATCATTCAGTTTGAAACAACTGTGAGAGAACTGAGCTTTGTAGAAGAATATGGATTTTTTGGATTATATTGGAAAATGGGTGAGTAGTCACTGCAATAATTATATCTATTTCCAGCCAAGATGACTGCCATATTTGTTTGTCACTACCAAATTAATAAGTTAGTCATAAGTTATATAACAGCGTAGGACTGGGATAGATATAATTTGATAGAAGTTTGTATGGTTTAGTAGGATACAAAATTGTTCAATCTGCAGCCTACTTGAGTATTTTCTATAGGCCATTTATAAAATGAAATCCTTTAAGCAACATTTGAGATTTTTAAATTGAAAAGTACGGGAAAACCAAATTATCTTGATAGCTTACATGATCGTATTTTCTGGTTCTGAGATAACTTCATGCCCAAAAGAAAAATAATTAAATATTCAGTCCTTTTGAGGTGTAGAAGAGCCACTCAGTATGTGTGACAAGATTTCAGAAGTGTAACTAGAATTTCTGGTGACTGGTGCCATTACCTGATTGATCTTGCACCCCACTCAACTTTAAGTTCAGGATTAAAAAAGTCCTCTTAGGAACAGAGATATGGATAAAAAAGCAAAGCAAAGCAAAACAAAACAAAACATAACAAAACCTCAGAAAAATAGCTCTTAAACTGCTGCAAACTGTTTGCTACATTTGTAACTAGCTGTTTCTATAGTTTGTGTTCCATATATGCTTCAGTTATGACTGTAAATCATACTGCCTAACAATTTGCACCCAGGATGGCTGCCCCCTTCATCTTACCCTAATTATGCTTCTTCAGTACCTGTTCCCAGATCATATAAAAGAGAGAAACAGAGAGAGAGAGAGAGAGAGAGAGTGAGTGAGGGAAAGAGATTAACAGAGACAGTGAGACAGAGAAAGAGAACACGAGATTTTGAAAACAATCTTTTTGAGCATTTCTATTTTTGGCTTTTATCTGTAATTGCCTGATTAACCTTGCCCTAGGATTTAGAAACATATTTTACATTGTAATAGTCAATTTTGTGCAAAGAATGGCCATGTACCAGATGTGGTGATTCTCAGACACACAACAGGATTGCGGAAGGCTGTGAAAAAAAAACATGGCCTGCATAGTATGCAAATGTAAGTGAATAGCATTATTAAAATTATGGCAATGGCAGATTAAAATGATGGTAAATAATGTGGTGGAGTGATTCATTAATGCATCTATTTTGGAAAAACACTATTGCCAGAGTTGCTGACTTCATTAAAATCCTGAAGTTACAGGAGTGAGTATGTGAAATATAATCAAGGTAGTCGCTGCTTTATTGAATATGTGTATGAAAGAGGCTATTGTCACAGCTGGCAGTCTGAGAAGTGTATGTCATCACACTCACTATCATCTGGTCATCCCTCTGTGTCTAATAGACCACACCATCCACAATGTAGAAATAGTGGCCTGCTACCATACAGACAGAAGTGCAATGTGAACCTATAGCCTTCTTTAAGAGGAACCTGGATGACTGGATGAGAAACAGAAAATACACCCCTGGGATCCTTCCTGTATCCCTGCTGGACAGGGAAAATAGGTGCTGACTTTGTGGAAACATGGGTGAAATTCTTGGCTAGGCTTATAAGGGCCTCCAGGCCTAGTATCATCCTATGAATCCTATCATCCTATAATAGGAGCTGTTCAGGATGTGTCACCCTCATAGGAAACCTCATGGGATGACAGATGGAATACCCATCCCTGTGGGCACCAACTTATGTGTAGCTTTGAAAATATTAGTTGCAGGAACCTTTTAATAACCAATAGGTGATTTAGTGGGTGTATCCCGAACATCTGCCTCAAGGACATTTTGTTATTTCTTTGATGATATACCGCAGCATGGGGGAGCATATGTGGTTCCCAAGCACTATAGTGGAGAGGAGAGAGGTAGCACCAATTGGACAATTTATGACATAGCCTAGTTCCCTGAAGAAATATCAGCCATTAACTTCACCCACATTTTGATAAAGGCCCCACCATGAGAAGAAGGACAATAGTATATCAACTGCAAGAAGTTCTACTACATCAAGCGGCTTGAAATGCAGTGGGTATAATGTGTCAGTAGATCACTCAGGCAGTGCCCAGAGTCATCACATCTGGCACATGTGTGAGTTATACTAGGAGTTTGTTTGGGGTGATTTTCCACAGGGCCATCATATTGGCCAGCTGCAGGGGCTGACTGTTTGATGTATAATGCACCATGTCATTGGCTATGAGGCAATGTCTGGTTCATAACTATTAGCCAGTATGAGCATAATGTAGAACAGTAAAAATGTTGCATGCAATATTATAAACAGGTTGTGCTACTTCTTGCACAGACTGGCAACCCTGTGTACCAAATACATACAACCCAGGTAACAGAGTGTTAACATGAGGGCAGAGCGGTCTTCATATGTAGAGATGGAGGGGATTAAACTGACAAATGTCAGTACTGGGCATTGTGTGTGTGTGTGTGTGTGTGTGTGTGTGTGTGTGTGTGTGTGTGTGTGTGTGTGTGTGTGTGTGTGTGTGTGTGTGTGTGTGTGTGTGTGTGTGTGTGTGTGTGTGTGTGTGTGTGTGTGTGTGTGTGTGTGTGTGTGTGTGTGTGTGTGTGTGTGTGTGTGTGTGTGTGTGTGTGTGTGTGTGTGTGTGTGTGTGTGTGTGTGTGTGTGTCTGTGTGTGTGTGTCTGTGAGAGGCATGGGCAAGTGATTAGGGTGAGCTAGGGAGTCTAGCCAGGAAGGGGATGGTGTCACATTCTCTTATGAGTGGACAATGGTGGGGTTATGTATCTGTGTATTTGGGTGCATACTGACACAGCTTGAGCAGATCATGCTGAGCTGTGTTGGGGTCTGGTGAACAAGTCTAGGGCATCCACGGGAGATGTATGCTTTGACTGTGCATGTCCTGGTCCATGTTGGTGCCTTCTCCTGATAAAGGTTACAAGTATGATACACAGAAAAAGAGAAGGAGCCAACATTAGAAGAAGTAAGAACACCACTAAGGAAAATGAAGTTAGGGAAAGCAGCAGGCTCAGATGAGGTCACAGCAGATGTGATAAAGATGCTGGGTGAGACAGGGGAGAAATGGCTCTTGAAGATACTCATAGCAGTGTGGAGAGAAAGACGTATCCCAGGTGACTGGAGAATAAGCATACTAGTGCCAGTGTTCAAGAAGAAAGGGGACGTTCAAAACTGTTGGCTGTATAGAGGGATTTAACTCCTATCACACTGCATGAAAGTTTTGGAGAGGGTGATTAATAAACAAATATTCAGAGTAGTAGAAAGTAAGATGGGAGATGAGCATTTCAGATTCAGATCAGGATGTAGCACAACTGACCTTATGTTTGCAGTGAGACAGATAGTTGAGAAGAAGCTATAGAAAGAAACGTGTCCAACTGGGCATTTCTAGACTTGGAGTAAGTATATGACAAGGTCCCAAAGAAAGTTGATTTGAGTGGTCCTGAGGTGGTTCAAAGTCCCAGAAACATTGTCAGAATTAATGGAGACTAATTACAAGATCCCAATGAATCAAATTTCACAGTGGGGTTCCCAGTGGGAGTGAGTATACATCAGGGTTTAGCTCTGAATCCACTGCTATTCATACCAGTGATGAACTATATAAGCAAACAGGATGAAGGCAACAGCTCAACAAAATTGCTGTATGCAGGTGATGTGGCATTGCAGGCAGACTCTGAGCACTGAAGTCCTACACTGATGGAGAGCTTTGAATGGTCGTGAATCAGGTCTCTATGATGGCACATGTCTGTGCCTTGTATTTTTTTTCTTTTCCTTATTAAGCATGCGCAGTTTGTGCTGTCATATAGAGATATTCGGAAAGACTGTTGCAGCCATTTTTTTACACCTTTCATTCTCTGTGATATCGGTCATTTAGAGCTATGGCGGCAGTATTAGCATAATGCTGTGGGCACTACCATGCTGAGAATGTATTAGAATAGCTGCTTCTTGGAGATGTGTCATAAATTGATATTAAGTAATTTTTCAAGGGATTATAGGTTGATAGGTTTATAGGTAAATACTTGGCAATCAGTCTGCAGACTATTGCATGACTACCCAATAGCCTGACACCGGCCAATGCTGAGAATCAAATGTTGCACCTTGTATTTCACCAATGGATGATAGGAGAACAGCTGGTTTAAAGTTTAATGCTGCAGAGGTTGTCCTGTGTCTACCCCCATTGTGTAGTGGGAAACTGTAGCTTGTTTTCACAAGTATATCTTATAGCTTTCAGTTATATTTTATTAAAGTGGGTGCTGATAAGGAGGGACAGTGTATGGACATCAAGCTTTAGGAACTTTGGATGCAAATTTTCAAAGATAAGAATTCTATATGGCAGAACTATTTCGAGATAGTCATAGGGTTTGAGTTTGGAAAAGGTGACAGAATTGTGTGGAGTTGCAGGTTACTTGCATGCAGTGCTGGACATGGAATCCTGTCCTCGTATATCATATTTATGCCTTATGAATGAAGTTTTTTGTTGTCAGTTTTGAATCTTTTGCTGTAGTGATCATGGCTTTAGCTTTGTCGTATGATGATCTGTGTGTTGTTATTTGTATGGCTGGAAAATTATTCATGTGATATTTGCTGTATGTATGGTTGGAGAATTATGCATGTGATGTTGCAGCCATGGGTTGCCCTGACTTGCAACATCTTTGCTGTTACTGAAGGTTATCCATTGGTGAAATGTGTTCTTTATTTTAACAATATTCCAAAGTACAGTGGAATTTTGACTGGTAAGTGGTGATGAATTAAAAAAACAGATCTTTAAAGAATGTATTAAGTTTATAATTAACTACCTTTTCAATACTGAAGTTGAATTTACATTTCTGTTAAGAAGTTATTGCTGCTTGTGTGTGAATAATTTTTGATCAGACTGTATTGAAAAGGTTGGCAGATAGTCACCTATACCATCAGAAAATACACCTGTGTCTCTTATTTTGGAAATACTGAATGTTAATATCCACTAAAGTGTGACTTCCTTATTGGTTGGCTTATTAAGGCACAAAGTTAGTGAGTTAAGAAGGATTACCCAGAGAAGCTTACTTGTAGAAATGGGTATCATCTGGCTCCATGGAACTTCACAGAGTATTAGGACATCTCTAAATAGCAGAGTTTATGAATTAGGGTTTTGAGAAATCCATTGTAAGGAATCCTCAGCTACTAATGGTGAAATGTAAGTAGTGTGCCAGTGCAGTCAATATTTATGTTTTAGGTTCTGTTTGTACAAATACAGCTCAAGCTACCTGTCATTTTAGTGTTGACAGAAATATTGATTTAAGGTAAAAAATAAATTAAATTCTAATTTCACAAGCTGAAAATCCAGGCATTATAACAACGATTGTTATTTTGCAGTTTCTAGTAATTGCTGTGATTCTGTAATCTAGACTGTGCATCCATATATAATAAAAATTCAAACAGATTCTAAGTACAGAGCACAGAATAAAGCAAAACCATTTTACAAGTAGTTTTTATAAGAATGAAGATGAGTTATGCTGAATAAGTGATGTGGTATAAAACCCCGAATTCCATGAATTATATGTTAATATATACGCTAGTTATATGTTATGTTTTTATAGTACGCAGGCCATTCTGAGTCCACACTTCGATATTATTTTCCTCAATACATTTGAATACAGTGTCCCTGACTGTGTTGATGCCTGTTCACTGTGAAAATCATTGTGATTGGTGCTAGTCTGTCCTCATCTGTATAAATCTATAGCGGATTTCTTCATAGCACACTGAGCAGTATTAAGCTGATTGTGATCCTGACAACAAATGCATATTTCAGTGCGACACCTGTCTTTGCAATGAATACGACAAATTAGCACATGCTAATTCTTGCCTCCCAAGTGTCTGGGGTCTTAAAACTAAGCATGATGCATGACCTTGACTATTGGTAATTGTTCAAAGGATTACCAGAGGAAAGCTGCAGCTTATGTTGACCGTTTATTACAGACATTCCTCCTCCATTTTGTGTTTTCTGTGGAATAAATGCAGCATACTGGTGGAGTAATATCTGAGATGTACCTGATCTTTAAGATGGGTTTCAGTGAAGGGTAATATTATGGAGGAGTGATTCTGAAATCAGGCATAGCACTCAGTGATCTTGTTGTAAGTGCTTTGACAGTTAAAATGCACCATTCTGTGTAATGATATCCTTCCGGATTTTGTTTTTTTTATTTAACTTTATTAACCAGATAAGCAGATGGTCCTTGGACCCTTTTCAGCTATGATTCAGGCCATTTTGGCAAGGACAATATTCATCAGACATTCAATATACTGTTTAGTGTTACCAATACAGTTAAGATAAAGAAATATGTATGAATAGCAACTTGTATTTTGTAATAGTATCAGTTGCTGACATTAGATAAAAATAAACAGAAGTTCATGCATTCAAAAGTAAAGTCAGTTTTCAAAAGTCTGTTGGTCCTGCAAAAGAAAGCATAGCTGCATCTGCCTGAATACATCAGTTGTACTGACTGATTAGGGACTGTTAATGTATTGTTCTCTGAGAAATGTACTGCCATGTCAGACTACATTGTCTGATAAAAATATGTATGTTATTTATACATCTGTAAAATGTAATAATAATATATACACCCCCGGATTTACTAAGCTTCTGTGCAGGACTAGCTTAGTCCTGCACAGAAGTGCCCGCTTAGAAGCAGGACAGCAGCGCGACATGCATATTAATAAGGCTCGTTGCCCGAGCTCCTAGGCTTACATGGAGTGTGCAAGAGTGCAGGGGGTGTGTCTAAGAGCAGAGCTCTCAGAATAAATACGCCCCCGCAATGTAGAACAGCAGAAAGGGGAGACAAATGAGCGAGACCGCTCATAGGTGTCCTCATATCCCCACCAACAGTCCCCCATGTGTACAACAGCAACAGTACATATACATAAAAAGAATAAACCCTTTTATTTATTTTTTTTAAATCTGACTGAAGCTAACCGTAGGTGTGCGAGTGTGCCCATCGCTAAGCTACGGTTAAAGGGGTCTATATTTGAACATTGAATGCTTAAAACAGCGAACGATGTTTCATCAACCCTTTTTTAGCGAAAGCTGAAAATGTCGACACCTCAGAAGAGCGATTTCTTTCCTAAGGAAAGAAATCGTTATTCCAACCAAAAAAAAAACAGTAAACACTTCCAGACACATACACACATACCTTAACTCTAAGTTTACCCCTCAAAAAACAGTAAACAGCTGAAAACACATATGCACATAACTTAACCATACATCTAGTATTGTCTTTTGGCTTTTCCCAGTTAGGGGTCACCACAACAGAACTCTGGTCTGCTAATGACTGGCAGTGGATTTTTATGGTGCCAAGTTACCAGAGTAATAGGAAGCTGAGAGGACAGATTATTTCCCAAAGCACAGCCTGTTGCCTATTTTCAAGGTAGGATTTAAACCATTGTAAAGCCTGTGTATCTAGTGAGAGAGACTTAAGTATGTTCAAAAGAAGTTGATGGTTGACCATATCAAAGGCTTTTGATAGGTCAATAAAGAGTGCTGAGGGTAGGGAATTCTTCTTTCGGTTATTGTTAATGCAGTTGGAAAATGATAAGAGGGCTGTGGTGGTAGTATGGTGAGTCCTAAAGCCGTGCTGACAGCTAGCTAGTAAGTTATTTTGCAGTAGGTGGTCTAGTAGTTGGCAGTGGATACATTCTTCCATAATTTTGGCTAAAGGAGGGAGTAGAGCTATTGGGCGGTAGTTAGAGAGTTCAGTTGAGTTGCCCCCTTTGTGCAGTGGGATGATGTGGGAGACTTTCTAGATAGATGGGATTGTTCCTTCAGTAATGGTTCTATTTATAAGAATGGAAATAGGAAAGGCTACTACTGCTGAAGCTTTCTGTAGATATTCTGATGGTAGAAGGTCAGCTGAGGGGGTGCAAGGTTTTAGTTTATGAAGAAGAGTGCAGATGAGGGATGTAGGGACTGGTTGTAAATTAAATGAGGGGTTAAAGTAGTCAAGGAGGATGACAAACTTGTACTAACAGGATGCAGTGAATTGGCAAAAGTTTGGACTGCATCAGTAATGAAGGTATTAAAGGCATTTGCAATATGCTTAGGAGTTTCATAGGTGAATCCTGTTGGGGTGGGAGTTTTGGACTGACCTGTGTGGAGGAGTCTGTTTATGCCTGCCCAGAACTTTTGAAGTTTGTATTGGTGGGTTTGCTAGTTGTTGTGGTAGAAGTTTCTTTTATCTAGAAGTATGGATTTTTCTGTAGCATTTCTTTTTTCAAAACAGGATTATTGTTTTTAACATATAAGAGAAATATCATAACAATTTTATACAAGTAATTAAAAATAGGTATTATTATAATATTCAACAAAACAACTAAAGTATTTACAAAGACATCCACTACAATCAGATCAATTAATTAAACTAAAATACCATGCTATTGAAATTAAAATTTTTTTAACAAATTTTGTAAATTATCCCATACAATAAAATAAGATGTTTTTCTATTTGTTCTAGTCCTAATTGTGTTTATTTCCATATGGCACACTATATTCATAACATTTTTAAATTCATTGAACGAAGGAGGTGTATCTGAAATCCAATTTCTAGTTATTATTTTCCTAGCCACTGCTAGAATAGACCATAACAAGGGAAGCTTAACCTTTTTAACACTTTGAGGTACAGGTGTGTTGAATAATATAAGATATTTAGAAATAATGAAATTATCTGTAAAAGAGCCTGCAAAATTCATTAATTGACTTCCAGTATTCTTTCAATTTTATACAGTCATAAAACATATGAGCCCAGTCAGCATTAATTTCTACATTACATCTCTTACATAGATTATCTTTATTATTTATTTTATTCATCATCGAAGGTGTATAAAAAGATCTATGTAAAAATTTCCATGTATAAAGTCTCCAGACAATGGAAGACATAGTTCTATAAGCAGATTCCAATATATATTGTTTATCTTGTTGATTTGGTGGGTCCCCATTAATAGAAGTGAAATAATTCCAGTATGAATCTACATTGTAAAAAGTTTCTTGTCTGATAACTTTATGTATGTATGAAAGTTTGCCTTTATCAGAAACTTTATGTTGTAAATTTAATATCAAGTAATCAATCAGTGTTGGAATAGATTCTTTAACAGTTATAGACATTAAATCTATTTTATTAATGAGATGTTGTCTAAAGGTCTGAACCTCTAACCAGCAAGTTTCTCTTAGATCAAATTCATGTTTTAAGAAATCTAGATTTTTAACTTTATTATCAGATATCAACTGATACCAGTACTTTAGATCATTATCTATAGCTAAATGAGTTCCTTCAGAAGTAGATGACAAAAGCATACCCTGAGTATACATTATAGGAAATACAATAAAATTCCATTCCCTATACTTAGGGTGCATGAATATAAAGTTACGATAACTAATAATAATATTTAATGGGTAACAAACCATATGTTTAGGTGTAATAGGTGAAGTACAAAATTCCTTTAGTAACCATAACATGGAGTTATTTACAATCATATTTTTATGTGTTAAGGAGATTTTCATGAAGTGTATACTAATTAGCTCCCAATAATCTTTCCATTTTGTGACATATGACTGATCTATTAATAAAGTAATAACTTTTACAATAGAAGAGATAGTATATAAATTAAAGTCTGGAAAAGAAATACCCCCTTGAGACCAGCTATTAGTATGTTTCTTTAATGCAATCCTAGGTCTATTAGGTGCCCATAAGAAATTTAACATTAGTGTGTTCAGTTTCTTGATAATTATTTTGTAGGTGGAAGTATTATTGATTGTATTAAGTATAAAATCTTGGGGAATATTATCATTTTAATAATTGTAAGTCTCTCCTCCATAGTAAAAAACATATTATTCCAGGTATTAAAAAGATTTTGTATATTAAGAAAACAGGTATTATAATTATTATATATAATAGATTTAATATCTTTAGATAGTATTATACCTAAATAAGTTATCTGACCTGAATTGGGTACATATTTAGTAAAATCACTAATGAGAGTATTTTGCGTGTATATATAGGTAGTATTTTAGTTTTTCTTCATTGAATATTAAACCAGAAATACTTTTAAAATTCATCATGTTATCAAATAGAGACTGTATAGAAGAATTAGATCCTGCTGATGTAATTAGAACATCATCTGCAAAAGTTGAATTTTGGATGTTGTATTTTCATCTATTTCAAAACCCTCTATGTCAGTACTGTTTCTGATCAAATTAGCCCAAGGCTCCATTACTAAAGTGAATAATAGTGGAGAAAGTGGACATCCTTGTTTTGTACCTTTAAGAATGGGTATTTTTGTGAAACATATGTTCCTACCTTAATATAAGCCAACGTTCCTTTGTATAAATGTTCAATTAGATTTACAAATGCATCCGAGAAGTTTGTGCACTTCATTAAGGTAAACAGATAGTCCCAACTTACTGAATCAAATGCTGAACTTATATCAAGACTAATAAGTGTTAAATCTTTCTTTTCCTATTTGCAAAATCTATTAATGTTAAAGTTCTTCTTATATTATCAAAAGTATTTCTATTTACAATGAAGCCTGTCTGATCTATATCTATAATGCCGGGAATGATTGTCTTCAATCTATCAGCAAAGATATTCATAAACATTTTATAATCAACATTAAGTAATGAGATGGGCCGATATGAAGAACATCTAGTTGGATCTTTATTAGGTTTTAAAATTGGCGAAATAAATGTATATTGCCAAGATGGGGGGGTTATTAACTCAGTTTGGGCCAAAATAAAAACCTTATGTATTAATGAATATGTATTTTTAGAAAGGATTTTATATATCTCTGGTATAATACCATCATTACCCGGTGCTTTGTTTAATTTAAGCTTATTTATTTGTGTAATAACTTCTGTATATGAAATACTCTTGTCCAATAGTTTAATCTGTTGTTTATTAAGCTTTTTATTCATATTTGTGGTTATAAACTCCTTTATTTTATCTTTAGGTTCCATGTTAATATTATTATGGTTAATTTTGTGAAAGTGATTTCTAAATTCATCTAGTATTTCTGGTATACTAGAAACATTCTTCTTTTTCCCTAGAGAAAAGATTTCTTTGATATGGTTTTGTTTATTCAACCTTTTTGTTTTATTTTTAAGTCTATGTAAGTATTTGGGGCTTATTGAATAAGACAAAACTTGTATTCTCTAAAGTTATTTTAACTTTATGAGTTAAAATTTCTTTGTATTTCTCATTTAGTTTGTTTATTTCTTCAATAATTTTCTTGTCCATAATATTTTCTTTATTATTATGTTTATAAGAGTCTAATTTACTTTGAATATCTAACAATTCCTTATCCCAAGATTTCCTTTTATTATTATACCATCTGATACTTTGTCCATATAGATATGATTTTAAGGCATCCCAAACATAAACAATGGAGACTTCAGGATTGTTATTTATGTCTAAAAAATGTTTTACTTCTGAAAGTATATATTCTTTATAGTCTTTTAGTTGAGTTAAGTATGCTGGTATCCTTTTGATCTGAACATTATGAGTATTTTTTATCATGAATTCAAAAACAATTGAATTATGATCAGATATAGGACATGAAATGATTTTGGAATTAATTAAATCTGTTACCATCTGGTTAGAAATAAAGACCCTATCTATTTTTGAATAAGTTTTGTATCTGTTAGAAAAAAAGGTGTATGGTAATGATTTTGAATCTATCTGATTATTAATATCATTCAAATGATAAGAATTAGCAAAATCCTTTAAATGTTTTGCATTAGATATGATTCTTCTCTTTCCTATAGTGGTAGTATCACTTTCATGTAGTATACAATTAAAGTCACCAGCTAAAATAATATCTCCTATAGAGAATGATATGATCTTATCAAGATGATGTTTCACTGTATTAATACCAATTCCAGGTATCCAATATACATTAATTAAAGTGTAAGTCTTCCCATTAATTTGTATTGTAACCATACAAAACATTCCTTTGTCATCCTGATAAGACTTAATGGTTTTAGGAATGGGCATACTTTTATTCCATAAAATAGCCACTCCTCTTTTTTTCTGAGTGTGCTCTGAACTAACCAATACTGTATATTTGTTTGTGGCTAGTTTATCAATATCTTTTTTCAAGAGATGTGTTTCTTGTAGAAAGACTAAGTTGGCCTTATGTAAATTAATGTATCTTATTAGGCTTGCCCTTTTACATGGATTATTCAATCCATTAATGTTTAAAGAAATTCCTTTTAAAGATGTCATTTGGCATTTTTAAAACTTAAGAATCTTATGATCAAAATAACAAATAACAAGATAAGTAATGTTACATCTCCTCCTTTAGGTGTACCTTTAAATATAGCTGTATTTATTGAATCTCTTATGGGATTTCGTATAGGATTCAATTTTGTTTGTAGTGACAATGAATGTACAAAATATATTGTGGATGTCAAAACTATATACAAATAACAATGAACAAGTGAAAATAATGTAAGGATTAAACCTTGCAGCCAGCCTGGAGTTGTAAACTACAACTTAGAGTAGTATTTACCACTCAAGTTAACCCCCTACCCTAAGCAGCAGTACGTCAGCTACCACCTTATCAATTTAATACTAGTTATATTTAACTGAAGTTAACAGTTTTCAATTCAATTATCTAGCAAGACAAGACTACACATTTGGTAAAACAGCATCATATAAACTAAAATAAACCTTTTTTTTTTTTTTAAACTGTTCATACTACTATATACATCCGTGTAATATAAAACACTTGTATTCAAATAGCATTCAAATAATCTTGATGTTAGAAATCAAGAGGAGAGAAAAATAAGTTCTAACATTCATTTAAATCAAAAACTTTGGCTAATATGATTCAGACATTACATATATTAGGATGCATCTATTTTCTGTCATGTAAATACAGTTAACAGCTTCCAAAAAAAAACCTTGAATTGCTTGTATATGAGCATTTACTCAAACTCATTATTGCCAATAGAATGAAATATTGTATTCATAGAAATTGTTATAAATCATACTTCATAGTTAAGCAGATTCTCAGAATTTCTGTAGCATTTCTGAGCTGTCTAAATGTTAGATGATCAGCTGGGTTTTTAGTTGCTTGCCATTTGGTCCAGATTTTATTTCTTAGTATAATTTGGTGCCTTGTCTCTTTTGTTAGCCATGGAGAAGTTTTAGTCCTATTTCTCATTGAGCGGGATGGGGCATGATAGTCCAGGATTTCTAAGAATTTGTCATTAAAGTAGGATACTGTCTCGTTTAATTGGAGGTGTCTTAGGGGTGACCAGTCACATTCTTTCAATTCAGTTTGGAAGTTAATAAGGTTAAAGTTTTTGTTGGTTCAAATGGTTTTATATAAGGTTGGTTTATGAGCATTGATCTTTTGCATGATTATGTAGGTCAGTGAGTGGTCACAGACATCATCAGGAAGGATTCCTGATTCATAAGAGAGGGGGTGACTATCAGTATCCAGTCAAGAGTAGTTTCTTTGTTGTTAGGTTTATGGATCCTGGTGGGGGAGGTTATAGTTTGGGAAAAACCATAGAGGCTTATGTGGATAGTCTGGTTGGCTGAGATGCAGATTTGCCAGTCAATATTAAAGTCACCAAGGACAATGGTTTCTTGTGGGTAGTTAGTTGAAAGCCAAGAAAGAATATTTTCAAGGGTGCTTATATTGTTACCTGGAGGGAGGTAGGCACATATTATATAGATGGATTTATAGGTGTTGATTTGGAGTTTAGAAATAAGGATTTCAGCGCTGCTAATAGAAGGTGGTTGCACATTTATTGGTGTTACTTGTAACTCTGCCTTATATAATATTGCTACACCCCCACCCTTTTTGGTTGTTTGATCTAATCTCAGGATATTGTATCCTGGTGGGGTGATTTCATTGTCCTGTGTTGCAGGTTTTAACCAGGTTTCTGTTAGGCAAAGGATGTCAAAGAAGTGAACATCGAAGAGGGCATGGAGGTGGGCAACTTTATTGTTTAGGCTCTGTATATTGAGGTGAGTTATAAGGAGAGAGTTTGATGCTTTAGTGATGGTTTGAGAAATACAGGGAGTTGGTTTAGGTGGGTTAGAGGTGGTTGTGGTGTTGGGGCCAGGGTTGGGATGGATGTCATCATCTAAAAGTTTAGCATTTTTAATCCTGTGTATGATATTTAGGAATTTACAGGGTGTGTATTTTGTTTTCTTGGGTTGGTTATAGTTAATGTGGACTAAACTATGAAACTTTGGCACTAAATATGAGGGTGTACAGGTAATATTAATGTAGTTTAGGTAAGGTGGTAGGTCTGTCAGGGTTGATTGTTTAAGGGACTGGTTGAAGTTAGTCAAGGTTAGATGTTCATATTCAGTAAGGACATAGGTTATAGATAATAAATGTAGGAGGGCAATTAAGAGGAATAGTATTGGGTATTTGGATCTGGGTGTAATGATCATAGTAAACGGTTAGGTAAATAAGTAAATGGGGAAGGTATATTAAAGAGGATGATAGTGGGGAGGTTTTGCAAGGTTTTGTAGTAAGTTGGGATAATTGAATGCTATCTAGTGGTGAAATCCTGTGAAAGTGGAGAGTGGAGTGACTAAAGGAGGTAGAAAGGTGTAGGGTAGAAAATAAGGCTCAAGAATAGGGAATAGGAGGCAGAGATAAGGCAGGTATGGAGGGGGGTTCACAGTAAGAAGCGTATGACTGCTGGCTATTCTGGTCAGGATCCTATAATAGTAATAAAGTACAGCAATGTCACATATAAATTAACGGTGCAACATCATATAACATACTTTCTTTAATTCCTTTGAGGTAACTTCTGATAGAAGTTATGACCTTTCCTGTTGGGAAATGTGGCAAACCAAGGTGAGACTGGTGTCTTTTGACTGGTCTTGGAGTATCCAGAAAGGCAGGGCCAGTAAGCAAAACAAAATAGGCAGAGAAGGCTGGAGTGTTTCTTTAATTCCTTTGAGGTCACATCTGAGAGAAGTTATGACTTATCCTGTTGGGAAATGTGGCAAAAGAAGGTGAGATTGGTGTCTTTTGACTGGTCTTGGAGTATCCAGGAAGGCAGGGCCGGTAAGCAAAACAAAATAGGTAGAGAAGGCTGGAGTGTTTTTTTAATTCCTTTGAGGTCACTTCTGAGAGAAGTTATGACCTTTCCTGTTGGGAAATGTGGCAAAACAAGGTGAGATTGGTGTCTTTTGACTGGTCTTGGAGTATCCAGGAAGGCAGGGCCGGTAAGCAAAACAAAATAGGTAGAGAAGGCTGGAGTGTTTCTTTAATTCCTTTGAGGTCACTTCTGAGAGAAGTTATGACCTTTCCTGTTGGGAAATGTGGCAAAACAAGGTGAGATTGGTGTCTTTTGACTGGTCTTGGAGTATCCAGGAAGGCAGGGCCGGTAAGCAAAACAAAATAGGTAGAGAAGGCTGGAGTGTTTCTTTAATTCCTTTGAGGTCACTTCTGAGAGAAGTTATGACCTTTCCTGTTGGGAAATGTGGCAAAGCAAGGTGAGATTGGTGCCTTTTGACTGGTCTTGGAGTATCCAGAAAGGCAGGGCAGGTAAGCAAAACAAAATAGGTAGAGAAGGCTGGAGTGTTTCTTTAATTCCTTTGAGGGCACTTCTGAGAGAAGTTATGACCTTTCCTGTTGGGAAATGTGGCAAAACAAGGTGAGATTGGTGTCTTTTGACTGGTCTTGGAGTATCCAGGAAGGCAGGGCCGGTAAGCAAAATAAAATAGGTAGAGAAGGCTGGAGTGAGGAGTGTGGGATAACAAGGCCAGGGATGCACAGCAGCCACGATGAGATCCAGGGGTTTAAAGATCATATATTTAAAGAACATATATTTATGAACTGGAGTACTACAGGAAATGTAAATATGAAGTGTCAGTGTCATAATGAATAAGGCATTAGTAAGCAGGTGAAAGCACAAATAAGCAGTAGTAAGCATATGTAAACACTAGTAAGCGTGTTTAAGTGCGTTTGTGCAGGGGTAAGCACTGCCTACACAAATTAAGCAATTTAGAAGCTAACTGAGTATAAGAAACTGTAACCAGAAGTTAGCAGTGCTTACCTCCACGCAAACCGCACAGACCCGCTTATAACTGCTTTAAAATGCCTTAATCATTCTGTATCCAATGGCCTGTGTTCTGCCCAACAACAAAAAAACAGCCTCTGCAAGGCTCAAACCTAGGACCCTGTACACTACAGTCACAGTAGTTAACTACTAAGCCATCATACCATTACATAAGACTGAGGTTTCAACAAACAAATCCTCAACATAGGATAATCAAACAATCAAACAACATGTGAAAGGAATCTATGCACAGTGTGATGTTGTATAACCTGCTACATAACATAAATATGTGAACTGGAGTACTGCAGTAAGGCCAGATGTGAGGTGTTATTATAATAAAGTGTTGAAGTCCCCAGGACCCCATACAGTGTACGTACACATGAATCACGGATACCAGACATATATAGCATGTAATGAATAATAAATCAATGCTAAAAGGAAAATATAATGCAAATTAAATATTAAGCAATGCTAAGCATTGCACAGCTCAGCTTGGTTGGTGTAAGCAATGTGTAGGCTGGCTAACTCAATCTTCCCAGTGGTATACCCCTTTAAGCAATGCCAACATTAGGTAAGCAGGTGTGCCCATAGCTTAGCCTTTTCAAAACCATCCAATCACGGAAAAGTGCAGGGAAATTGGACATATTTAAACCCCACAGGCGTGAATACTTCCCATAACTGATTGCAGCTCCCTACTTTAGGCACAATGACTGGAGGTGGGGAAGGCACTCAATTTTGAGCGCAGCGCTGGGGCATCCAGGAGTCCAGATTCATGGTATGACTCCTGGTAAAACACCATGAGCAGAGACTACTGCAGGGCCAGTACCAGGGCTCTCAGTATAAAGTGGAGGCCTGGGACAGTCCCACCCGTGAACTCACCAGTGCCACTGGTATTCCCCGGACTGGTGAGCAGGTCAGGCATCACCATGCTAACCTGGACCGGCGAAGGGGTGATCTCTTGGAGCAGTGGATCCAAGAATCAAGGCGGATGGCTGATGCCCCAGCATTAAGTACTCATTCTACTACATAGATAATGATTGCCTAGCTTGTGTATACTATGGATAGGTAATGGCTAAATATCACTGTATTTCTCTGACAGCTGCAGATGAGCGGGCTGTGAACCAGCAAGCCCATGCTGCTAGGCTGCAAAGGCTGCATCATGATGCAGGTTAGTAATAATCTTGCATGTACTGTCATAAGAAATAAATATAACAGTTCTAGAAAGTGTTGTACCAGTATAGAAATGCATTCTGTATGGGATGTACTGAATAAATTAGACAAAATGGCAGGAAGACTGTCATATAGGTTGTGTGTAAATAAAGGTGTAATATCTTGTGAATAAAACTATAACCCCAGGAGTGCTTGTGTACATTCTGCTGTCATATGTTGTTGTAGTGTTGCAGTCTATAAATAGTACTGTTGTATTAAACAGTGTTACCCACACCATTGAATGCAGATAAAATGTGTAGGAAGTTCAGTATAACAATGTTGGAAGTCCCAAAAGGTCAGTCATATTGTACAACTGAGGGAGACTTAGAAAGAAAACATTGGAATGCAGGGGTTTGAATCCCAGGAGTGGTAGTAAGTTGTGAAAATAATCATACCCCACAACTGTACAGAGTTTGTGAGAATGTTCAGATAGAAAGCTGTATGCATAATTAGACCCAACAACTGTACAGAATTTGCTAGAATGTTCAGATAGTAAGCTGTAAGCATAATCATAACCATCAACTGTACAGACTGTGGCAGAATGTTCAGGTAGTAAGCTGTATGCATAGTCATATCCCTCAACTGTTCTGATCTGTCCAGCATGTCCAGATAAATAGCCCAAGTCTGCTGCCCAGTAACTTGTTCTCCTGACAAATCAGTCTGATG